>NW_027252015.1:0-7500 GCF_044704955.1 Pristiophorus japonicus | reverse complement strand
CACATCCTCATCATCCTCATCCTCATCCTCAACATCCTCATCCTCATCGCATCCTCATCCTCATCCTCATCGCATCCTCATCCTCATCCTCATCCTCATCTTCATCCTCATCATCCTCGTCCTCATCCTCATCATCCACATCCTCATCCACATCCTCATCATCCTCATCCTCATCCACATCATCCTCATCCTCATCCTCATCCTCATCCTCATACTCATCCTCATCCTCATCATCCTCATCCTCAACATCCTCATCCTCATCCCATCCTCATCCTCGTCATCCTCATCATCCTCGTCCTCATCCTCATCATCCTCATCCTCGTCCTCATCCTCATCATCCTCATCCTCATCCTCAACATCCTCATCCTCATCCTCATCCTCATCCTCATCCTCATCCTCATCCTCATCATCCTCATCCTCATCATCCTCATCCTCATCCTCATCCTTCTCCTCATCTTCCTCCTCATCCTCATCCTCATCCTCGTCCTCGTCCTCATCCGCCGCATCCTCATCCTCATCCTCATCCTCATCCTCATCCTCATCCTCCTCATCCTCGTCCTCGTTCTCATCCTCCTCCTCATCCTCATCTTCCTCCTCATCCTCATCCTCATCCTCGTCCTCATTCTCATCCTCCTCCTCATCTTCCTCCTCATCATCATCCTCATCCTCGTCCTCATCCTCATCCTCATCATCCTCGTCCTCGTCCTCATCCTCCGCATCCTCATCCTCATCCTCATCATCCTCATCCTCATACTCATCATCCTCATCCTCATCCTCATCCTCATTCTCGTCCTCGTCCTCGTCCTCATCATCCTCATCCTCGTCCTCGTCCTCGTCCTCGTCCTCATCCTCCGCATCCTCATCCTCATCCTCAACATCCTCATCCTCATCCTCATCCTCATCCTCATCATCCTCATCCACATCCTCATCATCGTCATCCTCATCCTCAACATCCTCATCCTCATCGCATCCTCATCCTCATCCTCATCCTCATCTTCATCCTCATCATCCTCGTCCTCATCCTCATCATCCACATCCTCATCCACATCCTCATCATCCTCATCCTCATCCACATCATCCTCATCCTCATCCTCATCCTCATCCTCATACTCATCCTCATCCTCATCATCCTCATCCTCAACATCCTCATCCTCATCCCATCCTCATCCTCGTCATCCTCATCATCCTCGTCCTCATCCTCATCATCCTCATCCTCGTCCTCATCCTCATCATCCTCATCCTCATCCTCAACATCCTCATCCTCATCCTCATCCTCATCCTCATCATCCTCATCCTCATCCTCATCCTCATCCTCATCATCCTCATCCTCATCATCCTCATCCTCATCCTCATCCTCCTCCTCATCTTCCTCCTCATCCTCATCCTCATCCTCGTCCTCGTCCTCATCCGCCGCATCCTCATCCTCATCCTCATCATCCGCATCCTCATCCTCATCCTCACCATCCTCATCCTCATGCTCATCCTCATCCTCGTCATCCTCATCATCCACATCCTCAACCTTATCCTCATCCTCATCCTCCTCATCCTCGTCCTCATCATCCTCATCCTCGTCCTCGTCCTCGTCCTCATCCTCCGCATCCTCATCCTCATCCTCATCCTCATCATCCTCATCCTCATCCTCATCCTCATCATCCTCATCCTCATCCTCAACATCCTCATCCTAATCCTCATCGTCATACTCATACTCATCCTCATCCTCATCATCCTCATCATCCTCATCCACATCCTCATCATTCTCATCCTCATCCTCTACATCCTCATCCTCATCCCATCCTCATCCTCATCCTCATCCTCATCCTCATCCTCATCCTCATCCTCATCATCCTCGTCCTCATCCTCATCCTCATCATCCTCATCCACATCATCATCCTCATCCTAATCCTCATCATCCTCATCCTCATCCTCATCCTCATCCTCATCATCCTCATCCTCATCCTCATCCTCAACATCCTCATCCTCATCCTCATCCTCATCCTCATCATCCTCATCCACATCCTCATCATCCTCATCCTCATCCTCAACATCCTCATCCTCATCGCATCCTCATCCTCATCCTCATCCTCATCTTCATCCTCATCATCCTCGTCCTCATCCTCATCATCCACATCCTCATCCACATCCTCATCATCCTCATCCTCATCCACATCATCCTCATCCTCATCCTCATCCTCATCCTCATACTCATCCTCATCCTCATCATCCTCATCCTCAACATCCTCATCCTCATCCCATCCTCATCCTCGTCATCCTCATCATCCTCGTCCTCATCCTCATCATCCTCATCCTCGTCCTCATCCTCATCATCCTCATCCTCATCCTCAACATCCTCATCCTCATCCTCATCCTCATCCTCATCATCCTCATCCTCATCCTCATCCTCATCATCCTCATCCTCATCATCCTCATCCTCATCCTCATCCTCCTCCTCATCTTCCTCCTCATCCTCATCCTCATCCTCGTCCTCGTCCTCATCCGCCGCATCCTCATCCTCATCCTCATCATCCGCATCCTCATCCTCATCCTCATCATCCTCATCCTCATGCTCATCCTCATCCTCGTCATCCTCATCATCCACATCCTCAACCTTATCCTCATCCTCATCCTCCTCATCCTCGTCCTCATCATCCTCATCCTCGTCCTCGTCCTCGTCCTCATCCTCCGCATCCTCATCCTCATCCTCATCCTCATCATCCTCATCCTCATACTCATCCTCATCATCCTCATCCTCATCCTCAACATCCTCATCCTAATCCTCATCGTCATACTCATACTCATCCTCATCCTCATCATCCTCATCATCCTCATCCACATCCTCATCATTCTCATCCTCATCCTCTACATCCTCATCCTCATCCCATCCTCATCCTCATCCTCATCCTCATCCTCATCCTCATCCTCATCCTCATCATCCTCGTCCTCATCCTCATCATCCTCATCCTCATCCACATCATCATCCTCATCCTCATCCTCATCATCCTCATCTTCATCCTCATCCTCATCCTCATCATCCTCATCCTCATCCTCATCCTCAACATCCTCATCCTCATCCTCATCCTCATCCTCATCATCCTCATCCACATCCTCATCATCCTCATCCTCATCCTCAACATCCTCATCCTCATCGCATCCTCATCCTCATCCTCATCCTCATCTTCATCCTCATCATCCTCGTCCTCATCCTCATCATCCACATCCTCATCCACATCCTCATCATCCTCATCCTCATCCACATCATCCTCATCCTCATCCTCATCCTCATCCTCATACTCATCCTCATCCTCATCATCCACATCCTCAACCTTATCCTCATCCTCATCCTCCTCATCCTCGTCCTCATCATCCTCATCCTCGTCCTCGTCCTCGTCCTCATCCTCCGCATCCTCATCCTCATCCTCATCCTCATCATCCTCATCCTCATCCTCATCCTCATCATCCTCATCCTCATCCTCAACATCCTCATCCTAATCCTCATCGTCATACTCATACTCATCCTCATCCTCATCATCCTCATCATCCTCATCCACATCCTCATCATTCTCATCCTCATCCTCTACATCCTCATCCTCATCCCATCCTCATCCTCATCCTCATCCTCATCCTCATCCTCATCCTCATCCTCATCATCCTCGTCCTCATCCTCATCCTCATCATCCTCATCCACATCATCATCCTCATCCTAATCCTCATCATCCTCATCCTCATCCTCATCCTCATCCTCATCATCCTCATCCTCATCCTCATCCTCAACATCCTCATCCTCATCCTCATCCTCATCCTCATCATCCTCATCCACATCCTCATCATCCTCATCCTCATCCTCAACATCCTCATCCTCATCGCATCCTCATCCTCATCCTCATCCTCATCTTCATCCTCATCATCCTCGTCCTCATCCTCATCATCCACATCCTCATCCACATCCTCATCATCCTCATCCTCATCCACATCATCCTCATCCTCATCCTCATCCTCATCCTCATACTCATCCTCATCCTCATCATCCTCATCCTCAACATCCTCATCCTCATCCCATCCTCATCCTCGTCATCCTCATCATCCTCGTCCTCATCCTCATCATCCTCATCCTCGTCCTCATCCTCATCATCCTCATCCTCATCCTCAACATCCTCATCCTCATCCTCATCCTCATCCTCATCATCCTCATCCTCATCCTCATCCTCATCATCCTCATCCTCATCATCCTCATCCTCATCCTCCTCCTCATCTTCCTCCTCATCCTCATCCTCATCCTCGTCCTCGTCCTCATCCGCCGCATCCTCATCCTCATCCTCATCATCCGCATCCTCATCCTCATCCTCATCATCCTCATCCTCATGCTCATCCTCATCCTCGTCATCCTCATCATCCACATCCTCAACCTTATCCTCATCCTCATCCTCCTCATCCTCATCCTCATCCACATCATCATCCTCATCCTCATCCTCATCATCCTCATCCTCATCCTCATCCTCATCCTCATCATCCTCATCCTCATCCTCATCCTCAACATCCTCATCCTCATCCTCATCCTCATCCTCATCATCCTCATCCACATCCTCATCATCCTCATCCTCATCCTCAACATCCTCATCCTCATCGCATCCTCATCCTCATCCTCATCCTCATCTTCATCCTCATCATCCTCGTCCTCATCCTCATCATCCACATCCTCATCCACATCCTCATCATCCTCATCCTCATCCACATCATCCTCAACATCCTCATCCTCATCCTCATCCTCATCCTCATCATCCTCATCCTCATCCTCATCCTCATCCTCATACTCATCCTCATCCTCATCATCCTCATCCTCAACATCCTCATCCTCATCCCATCCTCATCCTCGTCATCCTCATCATCCTCGTCCTCATCCTCATCATCCTCATCCTCGTCCTCATCCTCATCATCCTCATCCTCATCCTCAACATCCTCATCCTCATCCTCATCCTCATCCTCATCATCCTCATCCTCATCCTCATCCTCATCCTCATCATCCTCATCCTCATCATCCTCATCCTCATCCTCATCCTCCTCCTCATCTTCCTCCTCATCCTCATCCTCATCCCCGTCCTCGTCCTCATCCGCCGCATCCTCATCCTCATCCTCATCATCCGCATCCTCATCCTCATCCTCATCATCCTCATCCTCATGCTCATCCTCATCCTCGTCATCCTCATCATCCACATCCTCAACCTTATCCTCATCCTCATCCTCCTCATCCTCGTCCTCATCATCCTCATCCTCGTCCTCGTCCTCGTCCTCATCCTCCGCATCCTCATCCTCATCCTCATCCTCATCATCCTCATCCTCATCCTCATCCTCATCATCCTCATCCTCATCCTCAACATCCTCATCCTTATCCTCATCGTCATACTCATACTCATCCTCATCCTCATCATCCTCATCATCCTCATCCACATCCTCATCATTCTCATCCTCATCCTCTACATCCTCATCCTCATCCCATCCTCATCCTCATCCTCATCCTCATCCTCATCCTCATCCTCATCCTCATCCTCATCATCCTCGTCCTCATCCTCATCATCCTCATCCTCATCCACATCATCATCCTCATCCTCATCCTCATCATCCTCATCCTCATCCTCATCCTCATCCTCATCCTCATCCGCATCATCCTCATCCTCATCCTCATCATCCTCATCCTCATCCTCATCCTCATCCTCATCCTCATCCTCATCATCCTCGTCCTCATCCTCATCATCCTCATCCTCATCCACATCATCATCCTCATCCTCATCCTCATCATCCTCATCTTCATCCTCATCCTCATCCTCATCATCCTCATCCTCATCCTCATCCTCAACATCCTCATCCTCATCCTCGTCCTCGTCCTCATCCGCCGCATCCTCATCCTCATCCTCATCATCCGCATCCTCATCCTCATCCTCATCATCCTCATCCTCATGCTCATCCTCATCCTCGTCATCCTCATCATCCACATCCTCAACCTTATCCTCATCCTCATCCTCCTCATCCTCGTCCTCATCATCCTCATCCTCGTCCTCGTCCTCGTCCTCATCCTCCGCATCCTCATCCTCATCCTCATCCTCATCATCCTCATCCTCATACTCATCCTCATCATCCTCATCCTCATCCTCATCATCCTCATCCTCATCCTCATCCTCATCCTCATCCTCATCCGCATCATCCTCATCCTCATCCTCATCCCATCCTCATCCTCATCCTCATCCTCATCCTCATCCTCATCCTCATCATCCTCGTCCTCATCCTCATCATCCTCATCCTCATCCACATCATCATCCTCATCCTCATCCTCATCATCCTCATCTTCATCCTCATCCTCATCCTCATCATCCTCATCCTCATCCTCATCCTCAACATCCTCATCCTCATCCTCATCCTCATCCTCATCATCCTCATCCACATCCTCATCATCCTCATCCTCATCCTCAACATCCTCATCCTCATCGCATCCTCATCCTCATCCTCATCCTCATCTTCATCCTCATCATCCTCGTCCTCATCCTCATCATCCACATCCTCATCCACATCCTCATCATCCTCATCCTCATCCACATCATCCTCATCCTCATCCTCATCCTCATCCTCATACTCATCCTCATCCTCATCATCCACATCCTCAACCTTATCCTCATCCTCATCCTCCTCATCCTCGTCCTCATCATCCTCATCCTCGTCCTCGTCCTCGTCCTCATCCTCCGCATCCTCATCCTCATCCTCATCCTCATCATCCTCATCCTCATCCTCATCCTCATCATCCTCATCCTCATCCTCAACATCCTCATCCTAATCCTCATCGTCATACTCATCTCATCCTCATCCTCATCCTCATCATCCTCATCCATCCTCATCATTCTCATCCTCATCCTCTACATCCTCATCCTCATCCCATCCTCATCCTCATCCTCATCCTCATCCTCATCCTCATCCTCATCCTCATCATCCTCGTCCTCATCCTCATCCTCATCATCCTCATCCACATCATCATCCTCATCCTAATCCTCATCATCCTCATCCTCATCCTCATCCTCATCCTCATCATCCTCATCCTCATCCTCATCCTCAACATCCTCATCCTCATCCTCATCCTCATCCTCATCATCCTCATCCACATCCTCATCATCCTCATCCTCATCCTCAACATCCTCATCCTCATCGCATCCTCATCCTCATCCTCATCCTCATCTTCATCCTCATCATCCTCGTCCTCATCCTCATCATCCACATCCTCATCCACATCCTCATCATCCTCATCCTCATCCACATCATCCTCATCCTCATCCTCATCCTCATCCTCATACTCATCCTCATCCTCATCATCCTCATCCTCAACATCCTCATCCTCATCCCATCCTCATCCTCGTCATCCTCATCATCCTCGTCCTCATCCTCATCATCCTCATCCTCGTCCTCATCCTCATCATCCTCATCCTCATCCTCAACATC
This sequence comes from Pristiophorus japonicus, assembly GCF_044704955.1. NCBI lineage: Eukaryota > Metazoa > Chordata > Chondrichthyes > Pristiophoridae > Pristiophorus > Pristiophorus japonicus. The sequence continues at coordinate 30 of NW_027252015.1, read as the reverse complement.
CTCATCCTCATCCTCATCCTCATCCTCATC
>NW_027252013.1:30000-32242 GCF_044704955.1 Pristiophorus japonicus | reverse complement strand
GCGCCAGCGAGACCAAGTCTCGGCTTTGGTTAATGATTTGAGCCGAACCGACCTGCCCCCCGCCACCGCGGGCTGAACTCGGCAAGGTCTGCCGATTTCCCGACTCCTTTCGGGGCCTAATCGGGTCGCGCGAGCCGCCTGGCGCGATCGGGGCCCATGCCCCGGCCTCTGCCAGGCCTCGGGCAGCCGCTTTTGAAGCCCGACCAAAAACCCGAAAAATGGGCAAAAAGGGAATAAATTCCCGCCCAAAAAGGGTGAATAGTCGGTTGGGCGGCAGCCCTGGTCGGTCTCTGCAGACCTGGAGGCTCGAGACGTTTGTTTGGAAAACTCACCAAGTCTCGATTCTGCCACCTCCTACCTCTGTGCAGATACCCCGCCAACCCCCAAGGACAGAAATGACAAGTGTCAAGTTGGCGGGGCGTCGGGCCACCTGCTGCCGGCCATGAGCATCCAAATCCCCGCAAAAGGGGCATTTTCATTTCTTCATCGGGACTTCCGGCAATTTCCAAGGTTCAACTCATTAACGTTGTTCGCAGACACTTGCCAGAAAATGCAAGTGGCCACTTTGCCGGGCCGACTCGCTTGCCCAAGCGGGAAACCATCAACCGAAGGCCCGGTAAGGCGGCCGAATCTGACCTCATAGACTTCCACACAACGGGACTTTTGACTTTCCCGGCCGCGGGTGGCCTCCACCCGGCCTCAGCCATCAGCCCTGCCTGCCTCCAGCCGCCTTCTGGTTAATGAGTTATCCAGCCTGGCACTTCGGTTGCGCCAGCGAGACCAAGTCTCGGCTTTGGTTAATGATTTGAGCCGAACCGACCTACCCCCCGCCCCCGCGGGCTGAACTCGGGCAGGTCTGCCGATTTCCCGACTCCTTTCGGGGCCTAATCGCGTCGCGCGAGCCGCCTGGCGCGATCGGGGACCATGCCCCGGCACCTGCCAGGCCTCGGGCAGCCGCTTTTGAAGCCCGACCAAAAACCCGAAAAATGGGCAAAAAGGGAATAAATTCCCGCCCAAAAAGGGTGAATAGTCGGTTGGGCGGCAGCCCTGGTCGGTCTCTGCAGACCTGGAGGCTCGAGACGTTTGTTTGGAAAACTCACCAAGTCTCGATTCTGCCACCTCCTACCTCTGTGCAGATACCCCGCCAACCCCCAAGGACAGAAATGACAAGTGTCAAGTTGGCGGGGCGTCGGGCCACCTGCTGCCGGCCATGAGCATCCAAATCCCCGCAAAAGGGGCATTTTCATTTCTTCATCGGGACTTCCGACAATTGCCGAGGTTCAACTCATTAACGTTGTTCGCAGACACTTGCCAGAAAATGCAAGTGGCCACTTTGCCGGGCCGACTCGCTTGCCCAAGCGGGAAACCATCAACCGCAGGCCCGGTAAGGCGGCCGAATCTGACCTCATAGACTTCCACACAACGGGACTTTTGACTTTCCCGGCCGCGGGTGGCCTCCACCCGGCCTCAGCCATCAGCCCTGCCTGCCTCCAGCCGCCTTCTGGTTAATGAGTTATCCAGCCTGGCACTTCGGTTGCGCCAGCGAGACCAAGTCTCGGCTTTGGTTAATGATTTGAGCCGAACCGACCTGCCCCCCGCCTCCCCCGGGCTGAACTCGGGCAGGTCTGCCGATTTCCCGACTCCTTTCGGGGCCTAATCGGGTCGCGCGAGCCGCCTGGCGCGACCGGGGACATGCCCCGGCCTCTGCCAGGCCTCGGGCTGCCGTTTTTGAAGCCCGACCAAAAACCCGAAAAATGGACAAAAATGGAAAAAATTCCCGCCCAAAAAGGGTGAATAGTCGGTTGGGCGGCAGCCCTGGTCGGTCTCTGCAGACCTGGAGGCTCGAGACGTGACTTTGGAAAACTCACCAATTCTCGATCAGCCACCTCCTACCTCTGTGCAGGTACCCCGCCAACCCCCAAGGACAGAAATGACAAGTGTCAAGTTGGCGGGACGGATTTGACTTCGGTCGCCGAGCCCTGGAACTAATTTCCCGCAAACGGCTTCGGATTTAGCTCCATCCAGACTTCCGGGACGAAACTTGACAGGCCGTATCTCCGCACTCCCGGAGCGCAGCCGCACCGTTCCGGCACCCATCGACGCGGCTGGCCGAGCCCGAGCGAACGCACCCCACGGCGGACGGCTAGGCCTTTCCGATTTTTTCACCCTTTTTCCCGAAAAGATTCCAACTGGCAGGGACATTCGCCCGACGGCTTAAAGACATGCCCTTCTGCCACACTAA
>NW_027252013.1:15000-17500 GCF_044704955.1 Pristiophorus japonicus | reverse complement strand
GCCCCGGCCTCTGCCAGGCCTCGGGCAGCCGCTTTTGAAGCCCGACCAAAAACCCGAAAAATGGGCAAAAAGGGAATAAATTCCCGCCCAAAAAGGGTGAATAGTCGGTTGGGCGGCAGCCCTGGTCGGTCTCTGCAGACCTGGAGGCTCGAGACGTTTGTTTGGAAAACTCACCAAGTCTCGATTCTGCCACCTCCTACCTCTGTGCAGATACCCCGCCAACCCCCAAGGACAGAAATGACAAGTGTCAAGTTGGCGGGGCGTCGGGCCACCTGCTGCCGGCCATGAGCATCCAAATCCCCGCAAAAGGGGCATTTTCATTTCTTCATCGGGACTTCCGGCAATTTCCAAGGTTCAACTCATTAACGTTGTTCGCAGACACTTGCCAGAAAATGCAAGTGGCCACTTTGCCGGGCCGACTCGCTTGCCCAAGCGGGAAACCATCAACCGAAGGCCCGGTAAGGCGGCCGAATCTGACCTCATAGACTTCCACACAACGGGACTTTTGACTTTCCCGGCCGCGGGTGGCCTCCACCCGGCCTCAGCCATCAGCCCTGCCTGCCTCCAGCCGCCTTCTGGTTAATGAGTTATCCAGCCTGGCACTTCGGTTGCGCCAGCGAGACCAAGTCTCGGCTTTGGTTAATGATTTGAGCCGAACCGACCTACCCCCCGCCCCCGCGGGCTGAACTCGGGCAGGTCTGCCGATTTCCCGACTCCTTTCGGGGCCTAATCGCGTCGCGCGAGCCGCCTGGCGCGATCGGGGACCATGCCCCGGCACCTGCCAGGCCTCGGGCAGCCGCTTTTGAAGCCCGACCAAAAACCCGAAAAATGGGCAAAAAGGGAATAAATTCCCGCCCAAAAAGGGTGAATAGTCGGTTGGGCGGCAGCCCTGGTCGGTCTCTGCAGACCTGGAGGCTCGAGACGTTTGTTTGGAAAACTCACCAAGTCTCGATTCTGCCACCTCCTACCTCTGTGCAGATACCCCGCCAACCCCCAAGGACAGAAATGACAAGTGTCAAGTTGGCGGGGCGTCGGGCCACCTGCTGCCGGCCATGAGCATCCAAATCCCCGCAAAAGGGGCATTTTCATTTCTTCATCGGGACTTCCGACAATTGCCGAGGTTCAACTCATTAACGTTGTTCGCAGACACTTGCCAGAAAATGCAAGTGGCCACTTTGCCGGGCCGACTCGCTTGCCCAAGCGGGAAACCATCAACCGCAGGCCCGGTAAGGCGGCCGAATCTGACCTCATAGACTTCCACACAACGGGACTTTTGACTTTCCCGGCCGCGGGTGGCCTCCACCCGGCCTCAGCCATCAGCCCTGCCTGCCTCCAGCCGCCTTCTGGTTAATGAGTTATCCAGCCTGGCACTTCGGTTGCGCCAGCGAGACCAAGTCTCGGCTTTGGTTAATGATTTGAGCCGAACCGACCTGCCCCCCGCCTCCCCCGGGCTGAACTCGGGCAGGTCTGCCGATTTCCCGACTCCTTTCGGGGCCTAATCGGGTCGCGCGAGCCGCCTGGCGCGACCGGGGACATGCCCCGGCCTCTGCCAGGCCTCGGGCTGCCGTTTTTGAAGCCCGACCAAAAACCCGAAAAATGGACAAAAATGGAAAAAATTCCCGCCCAAAAAGGGTGAATAGTCGGTTGGGCGGCAGCCCTGGTCGGTCTCTGCAGACCTGGAGGCTCGAGACGTGACTTTGGAAAACTCACCAATTCTCGATCAGCCACCTCCTACCTCTGTGCAGGTACCCCGCCAACCCCCAAGGACAGAAATGACAAGTGTCAAGTTGGCGGGACGGATTTGACTTCGGTCGCCGAGCCCTGGAACTAATTTCCCGCAAACGGCTTCGGATTTAGCTCCATCCAGACTTCCGGGACGAAACTTGACAGGCCGTATCTCCGCACTCCCGGAGCGCAGCCGCACCGTTCCGGCACCCATCGACGCGGCTGGCCGAGCCCGAGCGAACGCACCCCACGGCGGACGGCTAGGCCTTTCCGATTTTTTCACCCTTTTTCCCGAAAAGATTCCAACTGGCAGGGACATTCGCCCGACGGCTTAAAGACATGCCCTTCTGCCACACTAACGTCCCCGCCTTCGTTTGGCTATGTTGGCTTCGTCATTTCCGTCTTTTATTAAAGATACCATCTTAACACGCCGGTTAACCATTTGCCAGAGTTTTCGGTTAATGGTTTGCCACCTTCAACCCATTTGGTTAACCATTTGCCGCCGACAATTTTCAGTTCATCAGTTGCCACATTCAGACTTTCTTCTCCGGTTGCATTTCGCGGACTTCCAGCGCGCTCGGCTTCGGGTCGGCCCGCAGGAATGTGGTAGCGTTCGATGCCGCTTGCCTTCCTCTTCCCCGCGCCGCGCACCCGACGAGCACAGCTGGCCCACCAGCGGAGATAGCCGTCGGAAAGCGGTCTCCAGCCAACGGCTGCACCTCCGCCGGCCAAAGAGCCGGCCGCACGCCGTCGCTGGCCTCCGGTGCGACCCGTC
>NW_027252013.1:0-5000 GCF_044704955.1 Pristiophorus japonicus | reverse complement strand
CTGTGCACATTCCCGCACCACCACATTCGGGAGTCGAGATGGCGGACGCCCGCTCCGGAGCTTGATTCGGACCACTGCGAGACCAAAAGACAGGTGGACGCCTCGGACTCACGCGAGAACCTTCGTCAAGTGCCAAAGGGCAGGCTAGGAGAAACCGGAGCCGTGCCAAGCCCTCTGACTCGTTATTGGATGCCCGGTCTGCCCACCGGCGGTGGGCGCATTGCGGGGCAGAACGGGAGGAACGCCGGAGTCGGTAACACACCAGCCGGAGCTGGCCCCACTCCGAGCCCTCCCACGTCGGACACGAGTCGCCAAATCGATCGGTGGATACCGAGCACACAACACGCAGGGGAACTTGGTGAAAGAACTGCGCGTGTGCTTAACTACTCAGTAAAACAGATTTCCCTCACCCAGGGGCTTGCATCTGTGACAGACAGCGTCCTTTGTTGCGCAAAGACGGAGGGCCGTTGGAAACTAGTCTGTCCTGAGAGCCGGGCACGGGTACAAGCGGGGCTGCTGGCTCCCAGAGTACGATTTCAGCAAAACACCAAAGAGTTTGAAAAGTACAACAAAAGACTTTGTCAAAATTGTTCCAAGTCTCGCACACCGGTCATTTTGTGACTTTCCAAGTGCTCTTTTCAAAGGTCTCTTTCCTGAGATTGAGCACCTTTCAGCAAAGCATCACTTTTCGGGCGCTTTCAAAGTGTACCCGCTGTCGTAAAAATGTTCTGAAAATCGTGTTCCCGAAAATCTCCGGGCACCCCGCCAACCCCCAAGGACAGAAATGACAAGTGTCAAGTTGGCGGGGCGTCGGGCCACCTGCTGCCGGCCATGAGCATCCAAATCCCCGCAAAAGGGGCATTTTCATTTCTTCATCGGGACTTCCGGCAATTTCCAAGGTTCAACTCATTAACGTTGTTCGCAGACACTTGCCAGAAAATGCAAGTGGCCACTTTGCCGGGCCGACTCGCTTGCCCAAGCGGGAAACCATCAACCGAAGGCCCGGTAAGGCGGCCGAATCTGACCTCATAGACTTCCACACAACGGGACTTTTGACTTTCCCGGCCGCGGGTGGCCTCCACCCGGCCTCAGCCATCAGCCCTGCCTGCCTCCAGCCGCCTTCTGGTTAATGAGTTATCCAGCCTGGCACTTCGGTTGCGCCAGCGAGACCAAGTCTCGGCTTTGGTTAATGATTTGAGCCGAACCGACCTGCCCCCCGCCCCCCCCGGGCTGAACTCGGGCAGGTCTGCCGATTTCCCGACTCCTTTCGGGGCCTAATCGGGTCGCGCGAGCCGCCTGGCGCGATCGGGGACCATGCCCCGGCCTCTGCCAGGCCTCGGGCAGCCGCTTTTGAAGCCCGACCAAAAACCCGAAAAATGGGCAAAAAGGGAATAAATTCCCGCCCAAAAAGGGTGAATAGTCGGTTGGGCGGCAGCCCTGGTCGGTCTCTGCAGACCTGGAGGCTCGAGACGTTTGTTTGGAAAACTCACCAAGTCTCGATTCTGCCACCTCCTACCTCTGTGCAGATACCCCGCCAACCCCCAAGGACAGAAATGACAAGTGTCAAGTTGGCGGGGCGTCGGGCCACCTGCTGCCGGCCATGAGCATCCAAATCCCCGCAAAAGGGGCATTTTCATTTCTTCATCGGGACTTCCGACAATTGCCGAGGTTCAACTCATTAACGTTGTTCGCAGACACTTGCCAGAAAATGCAAGTGGCCACTTTGCCGGGCCGACTCGCTTGCCCAAGCGGGAAACCATCAACCGAAGGCCCGGTAAGGCGGCCGAATCTGACCTCATAGACTTCCACACAACGGGACTTTTGACTTTCCCGGCCGCGGGTGGCCTCCACCCGGCCTCAGCCATCAGCCCTGCCTGCCTCCAGCCGCCTTCTGGTTAATGAGTTATCCAGCCTGGCACTTCGGTTGCGCCAGCGAGACCAAGTCTCGGCTTTGGTTAATGATTTGAGCCGAACCGACCTGCCCCCCGCCACCGCGGGCTGAACTCGGCAAGGTCTGCCGATTTCCCGACTCCTTTCGGGGCCTAATCGGGTCGCGCGAGCCGCCTGGCGCGATCGGGGCCCATGCCCCGGCCTCTGCCAGGCCTCGGGCAGCCGCTTTTGAAGCCCGACCAAAAACCCGAAAAATGGGCAAAAAGGGAATAAATTCCCGCCCAAAAAGGGTGAATCGTCGGTTGGGCGGCAGCCCTGGTCGGTCTCTGCAGACCTGGAGGCTCGAGACGTTTGTTTGGAAAACTCACCAAGTCTCGATTCTGCCACCTCCTACCTCTGTGCAGATACCCCGCCAACCCCCAAGGACAGAAATGACAAGTGTCAAGTTGGCGGGGCGTCGGGCCACCTGCTGCCGGCCATGAGCATCCAAATCCCCGCAAAAGGGGCATTTTCATTTCTTCATCGGGACTTCCGGCAATTTCCAAGGTTCAACTCATTAACGTTGTTCGCAGACACTTGCCAGAAAATGCAAGTGGCCACTTTGCCGGGCCGACTCGCTTGCCCAAGCGGGAAACCATCAACCGAAGGCCCGGTAAGGCGGCCGAATCTGACCTCATAGACTTCCACACAACGGGACTTTTGACTTTCCCGGCCGCGGGTGGCCTCCACCCGGCCTCAGCCATCAGCCCTGCCTGCCTCCAGCCGCCTTCTGGTTAATGAGTTATCCAGCCTGGCACTTCGGTTGCGCCAGCGAGACCAAGTCTCGGCTTTGGTTAATGATTTGAGCCGAACCGACCTGCCCCCCGCCCCCCCCGGGCTGAACTCGGGCAGGTCTGCCGATTTCCCGACTCCTTTCGGGGCCTAATCGGGTCGCGCGAGCCGCCTGGCGCGATCGGGGACCATGCCCCGGCCTCTGCCAGGCCTCGGGCAGCCGCTTTTGAAGCCCGACCAAAAACCCGAAAAATGGGCAAAAAGGGAATAAATTCCCGCCCAAAAAGGGTGAATAGTCGGTTGGGCGGCAGCCCTGGTCGGTCTCTGCAGACCTGGAGGCTCGAGACGTTTGTTTGGAAAACTCACCAAGTCTCGATTCTGCCACCTCCTACCTCTGTGCAGATACCCCGCCAACCCCCAAGGACAGAAATGACAAGTGTCAAGTTGGCGGGGCGTCGGGCCACCTGCTGCCGGCCATGAGCATCCAAATCCCCGCAAAAGGGGCATTTTCATTTCTTCATCGGGACTTCCGGCAATTTCCGAGGTTCAACTCATTAACGTTGTTCGCAGACACTTGCCAGAAAATGCAAGTGGCCACTATGCCGGGCCGACTCGCTTGCCCAAGCGGGAAACCATCAACCGAAGGCCCGGTAAGGCGGCCGAATCTGACCTCATAGACTTCCACACAACGGGACTTTTGACTTTCCCGGCCGCGGGTGGCCTCCACCCGGCCTCAGCCATCAGCCCTGCCTGCCTCCAGCCGCCTTCTGGTTAATGAGTTATCCAGCCTGGCACTTCGGTTGCGCCAGCGAGACCAAGTCTCGGCTTTGGTTAATGATTTGAGCCGAACCGACCTGCCCCCCGCCACCGCGGGCTGAACTCGGCAAGGTCTGCCGATTTCCCGACTCCTTTCGGGGCCTAATCGGGTCGCGCGAGCCGCCTGGCGCGATCGGGGCCCATGCCCCGGCCTCTGCCAGGCCTCGGGCAGCCGCTTTTGAAGCCCGACCAAAAACCCGAAAAATGGGCAAAAAGGGAATAAATTCCCGCCCAAAAAGGGTGAATAGTCGGTTGGGCGGCAGCCCTGGTCGGTCTCTGCAGACCTGGAGGCTCGAGACGTTTGTTTGGAAAACTCACCAAGTCTCGATTCTGCCACCTCCTACCTCTGTGCAGATACCCCGCCAACCCCCAAGGACAGAAATGACAAGTGTCAAGTTGGCGGGGCGTCGGGCCACCTGCTGCCGGCCATGAGCATCCAAATCCCCGCAAAAGGGGCATTTTCATTTCTTCATCGGGACTTCCGGCAATTTCCAAGGTTCAACTCATTAACGTTGTTCGCAGACACTTGCCAGAAAATGCAAGTGGCCACTTTGCCGGGCCGACTCGCTTGCCCAAGCGGGAAACCATCAACCGAAGGCCCGGTAAGGCGGCCGAATCTGACCTCATAGACTTCCACACAACGGGACTTTTGACTTTCCCGGCCGCGGGTGGCCTCCACCCGGCCTCAGCCATCAGCCCTGCCTGCCTCCAGCCGCCTTCTGGTTAATGAGTTATCCAGCCTGGCACTTCGGTTGCGCCAGCGAGACCAAGTCTCGGCTTTGGTTAATGATTTGAGCCGAACCGACCTGCCCCCCGCCCCCCCCGGGCTGAACTCGGGCAGGTCTGCCGATTTCCCGACTCCTTTCGGGGCCTAATCGGGTCGCGCGAGCCGCCTGGCGCGATCGGGGACCATGCCCCGGCCTCTGCCAGGCCTCGGGCAGCCGCTTTTGAAGCCCGACCAAAAACCCGAAAAATGGGCAAAAAGGGAATAAATTCCCGCCCAAAAAGGGTGAATAGTCGGTTGGGCGGCAGCCCTGGTCGGTCTCTGCAGACCTGGAGGCTCGAGACGTTTGTTTGGAAAACTCACCAAGTCTCGATTCTGCCACCTCCTACCTCTGTGCAGATACCCCGCCAACCCCCAAGGACAGAAATGACAAGTGTCAAGTTGGCGGGGCGTCGGGCCACCTGCTGCCGGCCATGAGCATCCAAATCCCCGCAAAAGGGGCATTTTCATTTCTTCATCGGGACTTCCGGCAATTTCCGAGGTTCAACTCATTAACGTTGTTCGCAGACACTTGCCAGAAAATGCAAGTGGCCACTTTGCCGGGCCGACTCGCTTGCCCAAGCGGGAAACCATCAACCGAAGGCCCGGTAAGGCGGCCGAATCTGACCTCATAGACTTCCACACAACGGGACTTTTGACTTTCCCGGCCGCGGGTGGCCTCCACCCGGCCTCAGCCATCAGCCCTGCCTGCCTCCAGCCGCCTTCTGGTTAATGAGTTATCCAGCCTGGCACTTCGGTT
>NW_027252012.1:0-32333 GCF_044704955.1 Pristiophorus japonicus | reverse complement strand
TTCCCAGTGTCCCAGAGCGGGGGCACATTATCCCAGTATCCCAGAGTGTGTGCGTTTCCCAGTATCCCAGAGTGGGTGGGTTTACCAGTGTCCCCGAGCGGGCAGCTTTCCCAGAGCGGGCGGGTTTCCCAGTGTCCCAGAGTGGGGGGGGGGGGTTCCCAGTGTCCCACAACGGGTGGATTTCCCAGTGTCTCAGAGTGGATGTTTTGTCCCAGAGAAAGCAGGTTTCCCAGTATGCCAGAATGGGCAGGGTATCCCAGTCACCCAGATCGGACAGGTGTCCCAGTGTCCCAGAGCGGCTTTCCAGGGTCCCAGAGCATACACGTTTTCCCAGTGTCCCACAGCGGCGGGTTTCCCAGTGCACAAGAATGGGTGGGTTTCCCACTGTCCCAGAGCAGGCAGATTTCCCAGTGTCCCAGAGCAGGCGTGTTTCCCAGTGCCCCAGAGCACATAAATTTCCCAGTGTCCCAGAACGGGTGGGTTTCCCAGTGTCCCAGAATGGGTGGGATTCCCAGTGTCCCAGAACGGGTGGGTTTCCCAGTGTCTCAGAGCGGGCTGTTTTGTCCCAGAGCAGGCAGGTTTCCCAGTGTGCCAGAATGGGCAGGGTATCCCAGTCACCCAGATCGGACAGGTGTCCCAGTGTCCCAGAGCGGCTTTCCAGTGTGCCGGAGCGGACAGATTTTCCCAGTGTCCTACAGCGGCGGGTTTCCCAGTGTCCCAGAGCAGGCGTGTTAACCAGTGTTCCCAACCTGTTGGGTTTCCCCGTTTCCCACAGCGGGCTGTTTCCCAGTGCCCCAGAGAGAGCAGGTTTCCTCGTGTCCCAAAGTGGGCAAGTTTCCCAGAGCGGGTGGCTTTCCCAGTGTCCCAGAGCACGTGGGTTTCCCAGTGTTTCTCAGCGGACGGGGTCGCCCTGTGTCCCAGAGCGGGGGCGGTTATCGCAATGTACCAGAGCAGGCGTGATTCCCAGTGTACCAGAGCGAGCAGGTTACCCGGTGTCCCAGAGCGGGCAGGTTTCCCAGTGTCCCAGAGCGGGTGGGTTTCCCAGTGTCCCAGAGGGAGTGCATTTACTCGTGTCCAAGAGCGGGCGAGTTTCCCAGAGCGGGTGGGGTTTCCCAGTGTCCCAGAGATGGCGTGTTTCCCAGAGCCAGCAGGTTTCCCCTTTTCCCACAGCAGGCTGTTTCCCAGTGTCCCTGGGGGAGTAGCTTTCCTCGTGTCCCAAAGCGGGCGAGTTTCCCAGAGCGGGCAGGTTTCCCAGTGTCCCAGAGCGGGCAGCTTTCCAAGTGTTCCAGTGCGGGCGGGTTTCCCACTGTCCCAGAGCGGGCGGTTTTCCCAGCGTCCCAGAGCGGGCGGGTTTTCCCAGCGTCCCAGAGCGGACAGGATTCCAAGTTTCCCAGAGCTGGCAAGTTTCCCAGTGTCCCAGAGCTGGCGAGTTTCCCAGTGTCCCAGAGCAGGGCCTGATACCAGTGTCCCAGAGTGGGTGGGTTTCCCAGTGTCCCAGAGTGGGCAGTTTTGCCAGTGTCCAGTGCGGGCGGGTTTCCCAAGGTCCCAGAGTGGGCGGGTTTCCCAGTGTCCCAGAGTGGGCGGGTTTTCCCAGTGTCCCAGAGCGGGGGCACATTATCCCAGTATCCCAGAGTGTGTGCATTTCCCAGTATCCCAGAGTGGGTGGGTTTACCAGTGTCCCCGAGCGGGCAGGTTTCCCAGAGCGGGCGGGTTTCCCAGTGTCCCAGAGTGGGGGGGGGGGTTCCCAGTGTCCCACAACAGGTGGATTTCCCAGTGTCTCAGAGTGGATGTTTTGTCCCAGAGCAGGCAGGTTTCCCAGTGTGCCAGAATGGGCAGGGTATCCCAGTCACCCAGATCGGACAGGTGTCCCAGTGTCCCAGAGCGGCTTTCCAGGGTCCCAGAGCATACACGTTTTCCCAGTGTCCCACAGCGGCGGGTTTCCCAGTGCACAAGAATGGGTGGGTTTCCCACTGTCCCAGAGCAGGCAGATTTCCCAGTGTCCCAGAGCAGGAGTGTTTCCCAGTGCCCCAGAGCACATAAATTTCCCAGTGTCCCAGAACGGGTGGGTTTCCCAGTGTCCCAGAATGGGTGGGATTCCCAGTGTCCCAGAACGGGTGGGTTTCCCAGTGTCTCAGAGCGGGCTGTTTTGTCCCAGAGCAGGCAGGTTTCCCAGTGTGCCAGAATGGGCAGGGTATCCCAGTCACCCAGATCGGACAGGTGTCCCAGTGTCCCAGAGCGGCTTTCCAGTGTCCCGGAGCGGACAGATTTTCCCAGTGTCCTACAGCGGCGGGTTTCCCAGTGCCCAAAAATGGGTGGGTTTCCCATTGTCCCAGAGCAGGCAGATTTCCCAGTGTCCCAGAGCAGGTGGGTTTCCCAGAGCGGGCGGGTTTCCCAGTGTTCCAGACCTGGCGGGTTTCGCAGTGTCCCAGAGCGGTTGTGTTTCCCAGAGCCAGCGGGTTTCCCCGTTTCCCACAGCGGGCTGTTTCCCAGTATCCCAGAGGGAGTAAGTTTCCCAGAGTCTCTGCCCGGCTCGGGTTTCCCTGTGTCCCAGAGCAGTGGTGGGTTTCCCAGTGTCCCAGAACGGGTGTGTTTCCCAGGTTCACAGAGCGGGCAGGGTTTCCCAGTGTCTTAGAGCGGGGGCGGCTTATCCCAGTATCCCAGAGAGGGTGGGTTTCCCAGTGTCCCAGAACGGGTGGGTTTACCAGTGTCACAGAGCGGGCGGGTTTCCCAGAGCGGACGGGTTTCCCAGTGTTCCAGAGCGGGTGTGTTTCCCAGTGTTCCAGAGCAGGCGGGCTTCCCAGTGTCCCAGAGCAGTGGGAGATTTCCCTGCGTACCAGCCTGGCGGATTTCCCAGTGTCCCAGAGCAGTGGGAAATTTCCCTGGGTACCAGAGTGGGCGAGTTTCCCAATGTCCCAGAGCGGGCGGGTTTCCCTGTGTCCCAGAGTGGGCGGGATTCCCAGTGTTGCAGATCGGGCAGGTTTCCCAGTGTCCCAGAGCGGGGGCAGCTTATCCCAGTGTCCCAGAGCGGATGGGGTTCCCAGTGTCCCAGAGCGGGTGGGTTTACCAGTGTCCCAGAGTGGGTGGGTTTCCTAGAGCGGGCAGATATCCCACTGTCCCAGAGCGGGTGTGTTTTCCAGTGTCCCACAGCGGGCAGATTTCCCAGTGCCCCAGAGCGGGGGCACATTATCCCAGTATCCCAGAGAGGGTGGGTTTCCCAGTATCCCAGAGTGGGTGGGTTTACCGGTGTCCCCGAGCGGTCAGGTTTCCCAGAGTGGGCGGGTTTCCCAGTGTCCCAGACCTGGTGGGTTTCGCAGTGTCCCAGAGCGGGTGTGTTTCCCAGAGCCAGCGGGTTTCCCCGTTTCCCACAGCGGGCTGTTTCCCAGTATCCCAGAGTGAGTGAGTTTCCCAGAGTCTCTGCCCGGCTGGGGTTTCCCTGTGTCCCAGAGCAGGGGTGGGTTTCCCAGTGTCCCAGAACGGGTGTGTTTCCCAGTTTCACAGAGCGGGCAGGGTTTCCCAGTGTCTTAGAGCGGGGGCGGGTTATCCCAGTATCCCAGAGTGGGTGGGTTTCCCAGTGTCCCAGAGCGGGTGGGTTTACCAGTGCCACAGAGTGGGCGGGTTTCCCATAGCGGACGGGTTTCCCAGTGTTCCAGAGCGGGCGTGTTTCCCAATGTCCCAGAGTCCCAGAGCAGGCGAGTTTCCCAGTGTCCTCGAGTGGGCGGGTATTCCAGTATCCCAGAGCGGGCATGTTTCCCAGTGCCCCAGAGCAGGTGGGTTTCCCAGTGTCTCTGAGTGGACTGGGTTTCCCTGTGACCCAGAGCAGGGGCGGGTTATCTCAGTGTAACACAGCGGGTGGGATTTCCAGTGCCCCTGAGCGGGTGGGTTTCCCAGTGTCCCCGAACAGGCGTGTTTTCCAATGTCCCAGAGCGGACGTGTTACCCAGTGTACCAATGGGAATGGGTTTCCTAGTGTCCCAGAGCGGGCGAGTTTCCCAGAGCAGGCGGAGTTTCCCAGTGTGCCAGAGTGGGCGGGATTCCCAATGTCCCAGAGCGGACGTGTTTCCCAGAGCCAGCTGGTTTCACCGTTTCCCACAGCGGGCTAGTTCGCAGTGTCCCAGAGAGAGTGGCTTTATTAGTGTCCCAGATCAGGTGAGTTTCCCAGAGCGGTCGGGGTTTCCCAGTGTCCGAGACTGAGCATGGTATCCCAGTCATCCAGAGCAGACGGGTTTCCCAGTGTCCCAGAGCAATGGCGGTTTCACTGCATACCAGAGTGGGTGAGTTTCCCAATGTCCCAGGGCGATTACCCAGTGTCACAGAGTGGGTGGGTTTCCCAGTGTCCCAGAGCTGCCGGGTTTCCCAGTGTCCAAGGGCGATTTCCCAGTGTCACAGAGTGGGCGGGTTTTCCAGTGTCCCAGAGCAGCCGGGTTTCCCAGTCTCCCAGGGTGATTTCCCAGTGTCCCAGTGCGATTTCCCAGTGTCCCAGAGCAGGCGTGTTACCCAGTGTCCCAGAGCAGGCGTGTTAACCAGTGTTCCCAACCTGGTGGGTTTCCCCGTTTCCCACAGCGGGCTGTTTCCCAGTGCCCCAGAGAGAGCAGGTTTCCTCGTGTCCCAAAGTGGGCAAGTTTCCCAGAGCGGGTGGCTTTCCCAGTGTCCCAGAGCACGTGGGTTTCCCAGTGTTTCTCAGCGGACGGGGTCGCCCTGTGTCCAAGAGCGGGGGCGGTTATCGCAATGTACCAGAGCAGGCGTGTTTCCCAGTGTCCCAGAGCGGGCAGGTTTCACAGTGTTCCAGAGCGGGTGGGTTTCCCAGTGTCCCAGAGGGAGTGAATTTACTCGTGTCCAAGAGCGGGCGAGTTTCCCAGAGCGGGTGGGGTTTTCCAGTGTCCCAGAGATGGCGTGTTTCCCAGAGCCAGCAGGTTTCCCCGTTTCCCACAGCAGGCTGCTTCCCAGTGTCCCTGGGGGAGTAGCTTTCCACGTGTCCCAAAGCGGGCGAGTTTCCCAGAGCGGGCAGGTTTTCCAGTGTCCCAGAGCGGGCAGCTTTCCAAGTGTTCCAGTGCGGGCGGGTTTCCCACTGTCCCAGAGCGGGCGGTTTTCCCAGTGTCCCAGAGCGGGCGGGTTTTCCCAGCGTCCTAGAGCGGACAGGATTCCAAGTTTCCCAGAGCTGGCAAGTTTCCCAGTGTCCCAGAGCGGGCGAGTTTCCCAGTGTCCCAGAGCAGGGCCTGATACCAGTGTCCCAGAGTGGGTGGGTTTCCCAGTGTCCCAGAGTGGGCAGTTTTCCCAGTGTCCAGTGCGGGCGGGTTTCCCACTGTCCCAGAGTGGGCGGGTTTCCCAGTGTCCCAGAGTGGGCAGGTTTTCCCAGTGTCCCAGAGCGGGGGCACATTATCCCAGTATCCCAGAGTGGGTGGGTTTCCCAGTATCCCAGAGTGGGTGGGTTTACCAGTGTCCCCGAGCGGGCAGGTTTCCCAGAGCGGGCGGGTTTCCCAGTGTCCCAGAGTGGGGGGGGGGTTCCCAGTGTCCCAGAACGGGTGGATTTCCCAGTGTCTCAGAGTGGATGTTTTGTCCCAGAACAGGCAGGTTTCCCAGTGTGCCAGAATGGGCAGGGTATCCCAGTCACCCAGATCGGACAGGTGTCCCAGTGTCCCAGAGCGGCTTTCCAGTGTCCCAGAGCGGACAGGTTTTCCCAGTGTCCCACAGCGGCGGGTTTCCCAGTGCCCAAGAATGGGTGGGTTTCCCACTGTCCCAGAGCAGGCAGATTTCCCAGTGTCCCAGAGCAGGTGGGTTTCCCAGAGCGGGCGGGTTCCCCAGTGTTCCCGACCTGGCGGGTTTCGCAGTGTCCCAGAGCGGGTGTGTTTCCCAGAACAAGCGGGTTTCCCCATTTCCCACAGCGAGCTGTTTCCCAGGATCCCAGAGGGAGTGAGTTTCCCAGAGTCTCTGCCCGGCTGGGGTTTCCCTGTGTCCCAGAGCGGGTGAGTTTGCCAGTGTCACAGAGCGGGCGGGTTTCCCAGAGCGGACGGGTTTCCCAGTGTTCCAGAGCGGGCGTGTTTCCCAGTGTTCCGGAGCAGGTGGGCTTCCCAATGTCACAGAGCAGTGGGAGATTTCCCTGCATACCAGCCTGGCGGGTTTCCCAGTGTCCCAGAGCAGTGGGAGATTTCCCTGGGTACCAGAGTGGGCGAGTTTCCCAATGTCCCAGAGCGGGCGGGTTTCCCTGTGTCCCAGAGTGGACGGGATTTCCAGTGTCGCAAATCGGGCAGGTTTCCCAGTGTCCCAGAGCGGGGGCGGCTTATCCCAGTGTCCCAGAGCGGATGGGGTTCCCAGTGTCCCAGAGCGGGTGGGTTTACCAGTGTCCCAGAGTGTGTGGGTTTCCTAGAGCGGGCAGGCAGCCCACTGTCCCAGAGCGGGTGTGTTTCCCAGTGTCCCACAGCGGGCAGATTTCCCAGTGCCCAAGAGCGGGGGCACATTATCCCAGTATCCCAGAGTGGGTGGGTTTCCCAGTATCCCAGAGTGGGTGGGTTTACCAGTGTCCCCGAGCGGGCAGGTTTCCCAGAGTGGGCGGGTTTCCCAGTGTCCCAGAACGGGTGGGTTTCCCACTGTTCCAGAGCGGGCGTGTTTCCCAGAGCCAGCGGGTTTCTCCGTTTCCCACAGCGGGCTGTTTCCCAGTGTCCCAGAGGGAGGGAATTTACTCGTGTCCAAGAGCGGGTGAGTTTCCCAAAGCGGGTGGGGTTTCCCAGTGTCCCAGAGAGGGCGTGTTTCCCAGAGCCAGCAGGTTTCCCCGTTTCCCACAGCAGGCTGTTTCCCAGTGTCCCTGGGGGAGTAGCTTTCCTCGTGTCCCAAAGCGGGCGAGTTTCCCAGAGTGGGCAGGTTTCCCAGTGTCCCAGAGCGGGCACCTTTCCAAGTGTTCCAGTGCGGGCGAGTTTCCCAGTGTCCCAGAGCGGGGCCTGATACCAGTGTCCCAGAGTGGGTAGGTTTCCCAGTGTCCCAGAGTGGGCAGTTTTCCCAGTGTCCAGTGCGGGCAGGTTTCCCTGTGTCCCAGAGTGGGCGGGTTTCCCAGTGTCCCAGATTGGGCGGGTTTTCCCAGTGTCCCAGAGCGGGGGCACATTATCCCAGTATCCCAGAGTGGGTGGGTTTCCCAGTATCCCAGAGTGGGTGGGTTTACCAGTGTCCCCGAGTGGGCAGGTTTCCCAGAGCGGGCGGGTTTCCCAGTGTCCCAGAACGGGTGGGTTTCCCACTGTTCCAGAGCGGGCGTGTTTCCCAGTGTCCCACAGCAGACGTGTTTCCCAGTGCCCCAGAGCACATGAATTTCCCAGTGTCCCAGAACGGGCGGGGTTTCCCAGTGTCCCAGAGTGGGGGGCGGGTTTCCCAGTGTCCCAGAACGGGTGGGTTTCCCAGTGTCTCAGAGTGGGATGTTTTGTCCCAGAACAGGCAAGTTTTCCAGTGTGCCAGAATGGGCAGGATATCCCAGTCACCCAGATCGGACAGGTGTCCCAGTGTCCCAGAGCGGCTTTCCAGTGTCCCAGAGTGGACAGGTTTTCCCAGTGTCCCACAGCGGCGGGTTTCCCAGTGCCCAAGAATCGGTGGGTTTCCCACTGTCTCAGAGCAGGCAGATTTCCCAATGTCCCAGAGCAGGTGGGTTTCCCAGAGCAGGCGGGTTTCCCAGTGTTCCCGACCTGGCGGGTTTCGCAGTGTCCCAGAGCGGGTGTGTTTCCCAGAGCAAGCGGGTTTCCCCGTTTCCCACAATGGGCTGTTTCCCAGTATCCCAGAGGGAGTGAGTTTCCCAGAGTCTCTGCCCGGCTGGGGTTTCCCTGTGTCCTAGAGCAGGGGTAGGTATCCCAGTGTCCCAGAACGGGTGTGTTTCCCAGTTTCACAGAGCGGGCAGGGTTTCCCAGTGTCTTAGAGCGGGGGCGGGTTATCCCAGTATCCCAGAGTGGGTGGGTTTCCCAGTGTCCCAGAGCGGGTGGGTTTACCAGTGTCACAGAGCGGGTGGGTTTCCCAGGGCGGACGGGTTCCCCAGTGTTCCAGAGCGGGCGTGTTTTCCAGTGTCCCAGAGCGGGCGGGCTTCCCAGTGTCTCAGAGCAGTGGGAGATTTCCCTGCGTACCAGCCGGGCGGGTTTCCCAGTTTCCCAGAGCAGTGGGAGATTTCCTTGGGTACCAGAATGGGCGAGTTTCCCAATGTCCCAGAGCGGGCGGGTATCCCTGTGTCCCAGAGTGGGCGGAATTCCCAGTGTCCTAGATCGGGCAGGTTTCCCAGTGTCCCAGAGCGGGGCCGGCTTATCCCAGTGTCCCAGAGCGGATGGGGTTCCCAGAGCGGACGGGTTCCCCAGTGTTCCAGAGCGGGCGTGTTTTCCAGTGTCCCAGAGCGGGCGGGCTTCCCAGTGTCTCAGAGCAGTGGGAGATTTCCATGCGTACCAGCCGGGCGGGTTTCCCAGTTTCCCAGAGCAGTGGGAGATTTCCCTGGGTACCAGAGTGGGCGAGTTTCCCAATGTCCCAGAGCGGGCGGGTTTCCCTGTGTCCCAGAGTGGGTGGAATTCCCAGTGTCCTAGATTGGGCAGGTTTCCCAGTGCCCGAGAGCGGGGGCGGCTTATCCCAGTGTCCCAGAGCGGATGGGTTTCCCAGTGTCCCAGAGCAGGGCCTGATACCAGTGTCCCAGAGTGGGTGGGTTTCCCAGTGTCCCAGAGTGGGTAGTTTTCCCAGTGTCCAGTGTGAGCGTGTTTCCCACTCTCCCAGAGTGGGCGGGTTTCCCAGTGTCCCAGAGTGGGCGGGTTTTCCCAGTGTCCCAGAGTGAGTGGGTTTACCAGTGTCCCCGAGCGGGCAGGTTTCCCAGAGCGGGCGGGTTTCCCAGTGTCCCAGAACGGGTGGGTTTCCCACTGTTCCAGATCGGGCGTGTTTCCCAGTGTCCCACAGCAGACGTGTTTCCCAGTGCCCCAGAGCACATGAATTTCCCAGTGTTCCAGAACAGGTGGGTTTCCCAGTGTCCCAGAGCGGGCGGGTTTCCCTGTGTCCCAGAGTGGACGGGATTTCCAGTGTCGCAAATCGGGCAGGTTTCCCAGTGTCCCAGAGCGGGGGCGGCTTATCCCAGTGTCCCAGAGCGGATGGGGTTCCCAGTGTCCCAGAGCGGGTGGGTTTACCAGTGTCCCAGAGTGTGTGGGTTTCCTAGAGCGGGCAGGCAGCCCACTGTCCCAGAGCGGGTGTGTTTCCCAGTTTCCCACAGCGGGCAGATTTCCCAGTGCCCAAGAGCGGGGGCACATTATCCCAGTATCCCAGAGTGGGTGGGTTTCCCAGTATCCCAGAGTGGGTGGGTTTACCAGTGTCCCCGAGCGGGCAGGTTTCCCAGAGTGGGCGGGTTTCCCAGTGTCCCAGAACGGGTGGGTTTCCCACTGTTCCAGAGCGGGCGTGTTTCCCAGAGCCAGCGGGTTTCTCCGTTTCCCACAGCGGGCTGTTTCCCAGTGTCCCAGAGGGAGGGAATTTACTCGTGTCCAAGAGCGGGTGAGTTTCCCAAAGCGGGTGGGGGTTCCCAGTGTCCCAGAGAGGGCGTGTTTCCCAGAGCCAGCAGGTTTCCCCGTTTCCCACAGCAGGCTGTTTCCCAGTGTCCCTGGGGGAGTAGCTTTCCTCGTGTCCCAAAGCGGGCGAGTTTCCCAGAGTGGGCAGGTTTCCCAGTGTCCCAGAGCGGGCACCTTTCCAAGTGTTCCAGTGCGGGCGAGTTTCCCAGTGTCCCAGTGCGGGGCCTGATACCAGTGTCCCAGAGTGTGTAGGTTTCCCAGTGTCCCAGAGTGGGCAGTTTTCCCAGTGTCCAGTGCGGGCAGGTTTCCCTTTGTCCCAGAGTGGGCGGGTTTCCCAGTGTCCCAGATTGGGCGGGTTTTCCCAGTGTCCCAGAGCGGGGGCACATTATCCCAGTATCCCAGAGTGGGTGGGTTTCCCAGTATCCCAGAGTGGGTGGGTTTACCAGTGTCCCCGAGTGGGCAGGTTTCCCAGAACAGGTGGGTTTCCCAGTGTCCCCGAATGGGTGGGTTTCCCAGTGTCCCAGAACGGATGGGTTTCCCAGTGTCTCAGAGCGGGCTGTTTTGTCCCAGAGCAGGCAGGTCTCCCAGTGTGCCAGAATGGGCAGGGTGTCCCAGTCACCCAGATCGGACAGGTGTCCCAGTGTCCCAGAGCGGCTTTTCAGTGTCCCAGAGCGGACAGGTTTTCCCAGTGTCCTACAGCGGCAGGTTTCCCAGTGGCCAAGAATGGGTGGGTTTCCCACTGTCCCAGAGCAGGCAGATTTCCCAGTGTCCCAGAGCAGGTGGGTTTCCCAGAGCGGGCGGGTTTCCCAGTGTTCCAGACCTGGCGGGTTTCGCAGTGTCCCAGAGCGGGTGTGTTTCCCAGAGCCAGCGGATTTCCCCGTTTCCCACAGCGGGCTGTTTCCCAGTATCCCAGAGGGAGTGAGTTTCCCAGAGTATCTGCCCGGCTGGGGTTTCCCTGTGTCCCAGAGCAGGGGTGGGTTTCCCAGTGTCCCAGAACGGGTGTGTTTCCCTGGTTCACAGAGCGGGCAGGGTTTCCCAGTGTCTTAGAGCGGGGGCGGGTTATGCCAGTATCCCAGAGCGGATGGGTTTCCCAGTGTTCCAGAGCGGGTGTGTTTCCCAGTGTTCCAGAGCAGGCGGGCTTCCCAGTGTCCCAGAGCAGTGGGATATTTCCCTGCGTACCAGCCTGGCGGATTTCCCAGTGTCCCAGAGTAGTGGGAAATTTCCCTGGGTACCAGAGTGGGCGAGTTTCCCAATGTCCCAGAGCGGGCGGGTTTCCCTGTGTCCCAGAGTGGGCGGGATTCCCAGTGTCGCAGATCGGGCAGGTTTCCCAGTGTCCCAGAGCGGGGGCGGCTTATCCCAGTGTCCCAGAGCGGATGGGGTTCCCAGTGTCCCAAAGCGGGTGGGTTTACCAGTGTCCCAGAGTGGGTGGGTTTCCTAGAGCGGACAGGTATCCCACTGTCCCAGAGCGGGTGTGTTTCCCAGTGTCCCACAGCGGGTAGATTTCCCAGTGCCCCAGAGCGGGGGCACATTATCCCAGTATCCCAGAGAGGGTGGGTTTCCCAGTATCCCAGAGTGGGTGGGTTTACCAGTGTCCCCGAGCGGGCAGGTTTCCCAGAGTGGGCGGGTTTCCCAGTGTCCCAGACCTGGTGGGTTTCGCAGTGTCCCAGAGCGGGTGTGTTTCCCAGAGCGGGCGGGTTTCCCAGTGTTCCCGACCTGGCGGGTTTCGCAGTGTCCCAGAGCGGGTGTTTTTCCCAGAGCCAGCGGGTTTCCCCGTTTCCCACAACGGGCTGTTTCCCAGTATCCCAGAGGGAGTGAGTTTCCCAGAGTCTCTGCCCGGCTGGGGTTTCCCTGTGTCCCAGAGCAGGGGTGGGTTTCCCAGTGTCCCAGAACGGGTGTGTTTCCCAGGTTCACAGAGCGGGCAGGGTTTCCCAGTGTCTTAGAGCGGGGGCGGGTTATGCCAGTATCCCAGAGTGGGTGGGTTTCCCAATGTCCCAGAGCGGGTGGGTTTACCAGTGTCATAGAGCGGGCGGGTTTCCCAGAGCGGACGGGTTTCCCAGTGTTCCAGAGCGGGTGTGTTTCCCAGTGTTCCAGAGCAGGCGGGCTTCCCAGTGTCCCAGAGCAGTGGGAGATTTCCCTGCGTACCAGCGTGGCGGATTTCCCAGTGTCCCAGAGCAGTGGGAAATTTCCCTGGGTACCAGAGTGGGCGAGTTTCCCAATGTCCCAGAGCGGGCGGGTTTCCCTGTGTCCCAGAGTGGGCGGGATTCCCAGTGTCGCAGATCGGGCAGGTTTCCCAGTGTCCCAGAGCGGGGGCGGCTTATCCCAGTGTCCCAGAGCGGATGGGGTTCCCAGTGTCCCAAAGCGGGTGGGTTTACCAGTGTCCCAGAGTGGGTGGGTTTCCTAGAGCGGACAGGTATCCCACTGTCCCAGAGCGGGTGTGTTTCCCAGTGTCCCACAGCGGGCAGATTTCCCAGTGCCCCAGAGCGGGGGCACATTATCCCAGTATCCCAGAGAGGGTGGGTTTCCCAGTATCCCAGAGTGGGTGGGTTTACCAGTGTCCCCGAGCGGGCAGGTTTCCCAGAGTGGGCGGGTTTCCCAGTGTCCCAGACCTGGTGGGTTTCGCAGTGTCCCAGAGCGGGTGTGTTTCCCAGAGCGGGCGGGTTTCCCAGTGTTCCCGACCTGGCGGGTTTCGCAGTGTCCCAGAGCGGGTGTTTTTACCAGAGCCAGCGGGTTTCCCCGTTTCCCACAACGGGCTGTTTCCCAGTATCCCAGAGGAAGTGAGTTTACCAGAGTCTCTGCCCGGCTGGGGTTTCCCTGTGTCCCAGAGCAGGGGTAGGTTTCCCAGTGTCCCAGAACGGGTGTGTTTCCCAGTTTCACAGAGCGGGCAGGGTTTCCCAGTGTCTTAGAGCGGGGGCGGGTTATCCCAGTATCCCAGAGTGGGTGGGTTTCCCAGTGTCCCAGAGCGGGTGGGTTTACCAGTGTCACAGAGCGGGTGGGTTTCCCAGAGCGGACGGGTTCCCCAGTGTTCCAGAGCGGGCGTGTTTTCCTGTGTCCCAGAGCGGGCGGGCTTCCCAGTGTCTCAGAGCAGTGGGAGATTTCCCTGCGTACCAGCCGGGTGGGTTTCCCAGTTTCCCAGAGCAGTGGGAGATTTCCTTGGGTACCAGAGTGGGCGAGTTTCCCAATGTCCCAGAGCGGGCGGGTTTCCCTGTGTCCCAGAGTGGGCGGGATTCCCAGTGTCCTAGATCGGGCAGGTTTCCCATTGTCCCAGAGCGGGGCCGGTTTATCTCAGTGTCCCAGAGCGGATGGGTTTCCCAGAGCGGACGGGTTTCCCAGTGTTCCAGAGCGGGCGTGTTTCCCAGTGTTCCGGAGCAGGTGGGCTTCCCAGTGTCCCAGAGCAGTGGGAGATTTCCCTGCATACCAGCCTGGCGGGTTTCCCAGTGTCCCAGAGCAGTGGGAGATTTCCCTGGGTACCAGAGTGGGCGAGTTTCCCAATGTCCCAGAGCGGGCGGGTTTCCCTGTGTCCCAGAGTGGACGGGATTTCCAGTGTCGCAAATCGGGCAGGTTTCCCAGTGTCCCAGAGCGGGGGCGGCTTATCCCAGTGTCCCAGAGCGGATGGGGTTCCCAGTGTCCCAGAGCGGGTGGGTTTACCAGTGTCCCAGAGTGTGTGGGTTTCCTAGAGCGGGCAGGCAGCCCACTGTCCCAGAGCGGGTGTGTTTCCCAGTTTCCCACAGCGGGCAGATTTCCCAGTGCCCAAGAGCGGGGGCACATTATCCCAGTATCCCAGAGTGGGTGGGTTTCCCAGTATCCCAGAGTGGGTGGGTTTACCAGTGTCCCCGAGCGGGCAGGTTTCCCAGAGTGGGCGGGTTTCCCAGTGTCCCAGAACGGGTGGGTTTCCCACTGTTCCAGAGCGGGCGTGTTTCCCAGAGCCAGCGGGTTTCTCCGTTTCCCACAGCGGGCTGTTTCCCAGTGTCCCAGAGGGAGGGAATTTACTCGTGTCCAAGAGCGGGTGAGTTTCCCAAAGCGGGTGGGGGTTCCCAGTGTCCCAGAGAGGGCGTGTTTCCCAGAGCCAGCAGGTTTCCCCGTTTCCCACAGCAGGCTGTTTCCCAGTGTCCCTGGGGGAGTAGCTTTCCTCGTGTCCCAAAGCGGGCGAGTTTCCCAGAGTGGGCAGGTTTCCCAGTGTCCCAGAGCGGGCACCTTTCCAAGTGTTCCAGTGCGGGCGAGTTTCCCAGTGTCCCAGTGCGGGGCCTGATACCAGTGTCCCAGAGTGTGTAGGTTTCCCAGTGTCCCAGAGTGGGCAGTTTTCCCAGTGTCCAGTGCGGGCAGGTTTCCCTTTGTCCCAGAGTGGGCGGGTTTCCCAGTGTCCCAGATTGGGCGGGTTTTCCCAGTGTCCCAGAGCGGGGGCACATTATCCCAGTATCCCAGAGTGGGTGGGTTTCCCAGTATCCCAGAGTGGGTGGGTTTACCAGTGTCCCCGAGTGGGCAGGTTTCCCAGAGCGGGCGGGTTTCCCAGTGTCCCAGAACGGGTGGGTTTCCCACTGTTCCAGAGCGGGCGTGTTTCCCAGTGTCCCACAGCAGACGTGTTTCCCAGTGCCCCAGAGCACATGAATTTCCCAGTGTCCCAGAACGGGCGGGGTTTCCCAGTGTCCCAGAGTGGGGGGGCGGGTTTCCCAGTGTCCCAGAACGGGTGGGTTTCCCAGTGTCTCAGAGTGGGATGTTTTGTCCCAGAACAGGCAGGTCTCCCAGTGTGCCAGAATGGGCAGGATATCCCAGTCACCCAGATCGGACAGGTGTCCCAGTGTCCCAGAGCGGCTTTCCAGTGTCCCAGAGTGGACAGGTTTTCCCAGTGTCCCACAGCGGCGGGTTTCCCAGTGCCCAAGAATCGGTGGGTTTCACACTGTCTCAGAGCAGGCAGATTTCCCAATGTCCCAGAGCAGGTGGGTTTCCCAGAGCAGGCGGGTTTCCCAGTGTTCCCGACCTGGCGGGTTTCGCAGTGTCCCAGAGCGGGTGTGTTTCCCAGAGCAAGCGGGTTTCCCCGTTTCCCACAACGGGCTGTTTCCCAGTATCCCAGAGGGAGTGAGTTTCCCAGAGTCTCTGCCCGGCTGGGGTTTCCCTGTGTCCTAGAGCAGGGGTAGGTATCCCAGTGTCCCAGAACGGGTGTGTTTCCCAGTTTCACAGAGCGGGCAGGGTTTCCCAGTGTCTTAGAGCGGGGGCGGGTTATCCCAGTATCCCAGAGTGGGTGGGTTTCCCAGTGTCCCAGAGCGGGTGGGTTTACCAGTGTCACAGAGCGGGTGGGTTTCCCAGGGCGGACGGGTTCCCCAGTGTTCCAGAGCGGGCGTGTTTTCCAGTGTCCCAGAGCGGGCGGGCTTCCCAGTGTCTCAGAGCAGTGGGAGATTTCCCTGCGTACCAGCCGGGCGGGTTTCCCAGTTTCCCAGAGCAGTGGGAGATTTCCCTGGGTACCAGAGTGGGCGAGTTTCCCAATGTCCCAGAGCGGGCGGGTTTCCCTGTGTCCCAGAGTGGGTGGAATTCCCAGTGTCCTAGATTGGGCAGGTTTCCCAGTGCCCGAGAGCGGGGGCGGCTTATCCCAGTGTCCCAGAGCGGATGGGTTTCCCAGTGTCCCAGAGCAGGGCCTGATACCAGTGTCCCAGAGTGGGTGGGTTTCCCAGTGTCCCAGAGTGGGTAGTTTTCCCAGTGTCCAGTGTGAGCGTGTTTCCCACTCTCCCAGAGTGGGCGGGTTTCCCAGTGTCCCAGAGTGGGCGGGTTTTCCCAGTGTCCCAGAGTGAGTGGGTTTACCAGTGTCCCCGAGCGGGCAGGTTTCCCAGAGCGGGCGGGTTTCCCAGTGTCCCAGAACGGGTGGGTTTCCCACTGTTCCAGATCGGGCGTGTTTCCCAGTGTCCCACAGCAGACGTGTTTCCCAGTGCCCCAGAGCACATGAATTTCCCAGTGTTCCAGAACAGGTGGGTTTCCCAGTGTCCCCGAATGGGTGGGTTTCCCAGTGTCCCAGAACGGATGGGTTTCCCAGTGTCTCAGAGCGGGCTGTTTTGTCCCAGAGCAGGCAGGTCTCCCAGTGTGCCAGAATGGGCAGGGTATCCCAGTCACCCAGATCGGACAGGTGTCCCAGTGTCCCAGAGCGGCTTTTCAGTGTCCCAGAGCGGACAGGTTTTCCCAGTGTCCTACAGCGGCAGGTTTCCCAGTGGCCAAGAATGGGTGGGTTTCCCACTGTCCCAGAGCAGGCAGATTTCCCAGTGTCCCAGAGCAGGTGGGTTTCCCAGAGCGGGCGGGTTTCCCAGTGTTCCAGACCTGGCGGGTTTCGCAGTGTCCCAGAGCGGGTGTGTTTCCCAGAGCCAGCGGATTTCCCCGTTTCCCACAGCGGGCTGTTTCCCAGTATCCCAGAGGGAGTGAGTTTCCCAGAGTATCTGCCCGGCTGGGGTTTCCCTGTGTCCCAGAGCAGGGGTGCGTTTCCCAGTGTCCCAGAACGGGTGTGTTTCCCTGGTTCACAGAGCGGGCAGGGTTTCCCAGTGTCTTAGAGCGGGGGCGGGTTATGCCAGTATCCCAGAGCCGATGGGTTTCCCAGTGTTCCAGAGCGGGTGTGTTTCCCAGTGTTCCAGAGCAGGCGGGCTTCCCAGTGTCCCAGAGCAGTGGGAGATTTCCCTGCGTACCAGCCTGGCGGATTTCCCAGTGTCCCAGAGTAGTGGGAAATTTCCCTGGGTACCAGAGTGGGCGAGTTTCCCAATGTCCCAGAGCGGGCGGGTTTCCCTGTGTCCCAGAGTGGGCGGGATTCCCAGTGTCGCAGATCGGGCAGGTTTCCCAGTGTCCCAGAGCGGGGGCGGCTTATCCCAGTGTCCCAGAGCGGATGGGGTTCCCAGTGTCCCAAAGCGGGTGGGTTTACCAGTGTCCCAGAGTGGGTGGGTTTCCTAGAGCGGACAGGTATCCCACTGTCCCAGAGCGGGTGTGTTTCCCAGTGTCCCACAGCGGGTAGATTTCCCAGTGCCCCAGAGCGGGGGCACATTATCCCAGTATCCCAGAGAGGGTGGGTTTCCCAGTATCCCAGAGTGGGTGGGTTTACCAGTGTCCCCGAGCGGGCAGGTTTCCCAGAGTGGGCGGGTTTCCCAGTGTCCCAGACCTGGTGGGTTTCGCAGTGTCCCAGAGCGGGTGTGTTTCCCAGAGCGGGCGGGTTTCCCAGTGTTCCCGACCTGGCGGGTTTCGCAGTGTCCCAGAGCGGGTGTTTTTCCCAGAGCCAGCGGGTTTCCCCGTTTCCCACAACGGGCTGTTTCCCAGTATCCCAGAGGGAGTGAGTTTCCCAGAGTCTCTGCCCGGCTGGGGTTTCCCTGTGTCCCAGAGCAGGGGTGGGTTTCCCAGTGTCCCAGAACGGGTGTGTTTCCCAGGTTCACAGAGCGGGCAGGGTTTCCCAGTGTCTTAGAGCGGGGGCGGGTTATGCCAGTATCCCAGAGTGGGTGGGTTTCCCAATGTCCCAGAGCGGGTGGGTTTACCAGTGTCATAGAGCGGGCGGGTTTCCCAGAGCGGACGGGTTTCCCAGTGTTCCAGAGCGGGTGTGTTTCCCAGTGTTCCAGAGCAGGCGGGCTTCCCAGTGTCCCAGAGCAGTGGGAGATTTCCCTGCGTACCAGCCTGGCGGATTTCCCAGTGTCCCAGAGCAGTGGGAAATTTCCCTGGGTACCAGAGTGGGCGAGTTTCCCAATGTCCCAGAGCGGGCGGGTTTCCCTGTGTCCCAGAGTGGGCGGGATTCCCAGTGTCGCAGATCGGGCAGGTTTCCCAGTGTCCCAGAGCGGGGGCGGCTTATCCCAGTGTCCCAGAGCGGATGGGGTTCCCAGTGTCCCAAAGCGGGTGGGTTTACCAGTGTCCCAGAGTGGGTGGGTTTCCTAGAGCGGACAGGTATCCCACTGTCCCAGAGCGGGTGTGTTTCCCAGTGTCCCACAGCGGGCAGATTTCCCAGTGCCCCAGAGCGGGGGCACATTATCCCAGTATCCCAGAGAGGGTGGGTTTCCCAGTATCCCAGAGTGGGTGGGTTTACCAGTGTCCCCGAGCGGGCAGGTTTCCCAGAGTGGGCGGGTTTCCCAGTGTCCCAGACCTGGTGGGTTTCGCAGTGTCCCAGAGCGGGTGTGTTTCCCAGAGCGGGCGGGTTTCCCAGTGTTCCCGACCTGGCGGGTTTCGCAGTGTCCCAGAGCGGGTGTTTTTCCCAGAGCCAGCGGGTTTACCCGTTTCCCACAACGGGCTGTTTCCCAGTATCCCAGAGGAAGTGAGTTTACCAGAGTCTCTGCCCGGCTGGGGTTTCCCTGTGTCCCAGAGCAGGGGTAGGTTTCCCAGTGTCCCAGAACGGGTGTGTTTCCCAGTTTCAAAGAGCGGGCAGGGTTTCCCAGTGTCTTAGAGCGGGGGCGGGTTATCCCAGTATCCCAGAGTGGGTGGGTTTCCCAGTGTCCCAGAGCGGGTGGGTTTACCAGTGTCACAGAGCGGGTGGGTTTCCCAGAGCGGACGGGTTCCCCAGTGTTCCAGAGCGGGCGTGTTTTCCTGTGTCCCAGAGCGGGCGGGCTTCCCAGTGTCTCAGAGCAGTGGGAGATTTCCCTGCGTACCAGCCGGGTGGGTTTCCCAGTTTCCCAGAGCAGTGGGAGATTTCCTTGGGTACCAGAGTGGGCGAGTTTCCCAATGTCCCAGAGCGGGCGGGTTTCCCTGTGTCCCAGAGTGGGCGGGATTCCCAGTGTCCTAGATCGGGCAGGTTTCCCATTGTCCCAGAGCGGGGCCGGTTTATCCCAGTGTCCCAGAGCGGATGGGTTTCCCAGAGCGGACGGGTTTCCCAGTGTTCCAGAGCGGGCGTGTTTCCCAGTGTTCCGGAGCAGGTGGGCTTCCCAGTGTCCCAGAGCAGTGGGAGATTTCCCTGCATACCAGCCTGGCGGGGTTCCCAGTGTCCCAGAGCAGTGGGAGATTTCCCTGGGTACCAGAGTGGGCGAGTTTCCCAATGTCCCAGAGCGGGCGGGTTTCCCTGTGTCCCAGAGTGGACGGGATTTCCAGTGTCGCAAATCGGGCAGGTTTCCCAGTGTCCCAGAGCGGGGGCGGCTTATCCCAGTGTCCCAGAGCGGATGGGGTTCCCAGTGTCCCAGAGCGGGTGGGTTTACCAGTGTCCCAGAGTGTGTGGGTTTCCTAGAGCGGGCAGGCAGCCCACTGTCCCAGAGCGGGTGTGTTTCCCAGTTTCCCACAGCGGGCAGATTTCCCAGTGCCCAAGAGCGGGGGCACATTATCCCAGTATCCCAGAGTGGGTGGGTTTCCCAGTATCCCAGAGTGGGTGGGTTTACCAGTGTCCCCGAGCGGGCAGGTTTCCCAGAGTGGGCGGGTTTCCCAGTGTCCCAGAACGGGTGGGTTTCCCACTGTTCCAGAGCGGGCGTGTTTCCCAGAGCCAGCGGGTTTCTCCATTTCCCACAGCGGGCTGTTTCCCAGTGTCCCAGAGGGAGGGAATTTACTCGTGTCCAAGAGCGGGTGAGTTTCCCAAAGCGGTGGGGTTTCCCAGTGTCCCAGAGAGGGCGTGTTTCCCAGAGCCAGCAGGTTTCCCCGTTTCCCACAGCAGGCTGTTTCCCAGTGTCCCTGGGGGAGTAGCTTTCCTCGTGTCCCAAAGCGGCCGAGTTTCCCAGAGTGGGCAGGTTTCCCAGTGTCCCAGAGCGGGCACCTTTCCAAGTGTTCCAGTGCGGGCGAGTTTCCCAGTGTCCCAGTGCGGGGCCTGATACCAGTGTCCCAGAGTGGGTAGGTTTCCCAGTGTCCCAGAGTGGGCAGTTTTCCCAGTGTCCAGTGCGGGCAGGTTTCCCTGTGTCCCAGAGTGGGCGGGTTTCCCAGTGTCCCAGATTGGGCGGGTTTTCCCAGTGTCCCAGAGCGGGGGCACATTATCCCAGTATCCCAGAGTGGGTGGGTTTCCCAGTATCCCAGAGTGGGTGGGTTTACCAGTGTCCCCGAGTGGGCAGGTTTCCCAGAGCGGGCGGGTTTCCCAGTGTCCCAGAACGGGTGGGTTTCCCACTGTTCCAGAGCGGGCGTGTTTCCCAGTGTCCCACAGCAGACGTGTTTCCCAGTGCCCCAGAGCACATGAATTTCCCAGTGTCCCAGAACGGGCGGGGTTTCCCAGTGTCCCAGAGTGGGGGGGCGGGTTTCCCAGTGTCCCAGAACGGGTGGGTTTCCCAGTGTCTCAGAGTGGGATGTTTTGTCCCAGAACAGGCAAGTTTTCCAGTGTGCCAGAATGGGCAGGATATCCCAGTCACCCAGATCGGACAGGTGTCCCAATGTCCCAGAGCGGCTTTCCAGTGTCCCAGAGTGGACAGGTTTTCCCAGTGTCCCACAGCGGCGGGTTTCCCAGTGCCCAAGAACGGTGGGTTTCCCACTGTCTCAGAGCAGGCAGATTTCCCAATGTCCCAGAGCAGGTGGGTTTCCCAGAGCAGGCGGGTTTCCCAGTGTTCCCGACCTGGCGGGTTTCGCAGTGTCCCAGAGCGGGTGTGTTTACCAGAGCAAGAGGGTTTCCCCGTTTCCCACAACGGGCTGTTTCCCAGTATCCCAGAGGGAGTGAGTTTCCCAGAGTCTCTGCCCGGCTGGGGTTTCCCTATGTCCTAGAGCAGGGGTAGGTATCCCAGTGTCCCAGAACGGGTGTGTTTCCCAGTTTCACAGAGCGGGCAGGGTTTCCCAGTGTCTTAGAGCGGGGGCGGGTTATCCCAGTATCCCAGAGTGGGTGGGTTTCCCAGTGTCCCAGAGCGGGTGGGTTTACCAGTGTCACAGAGCGGGTGGGTTTCCCAGGGCGGACGGGTTCCCCAGTGTTCCAGAGCGGGCGTGTTTTCCAGTGTCCCAGAGCGGGCGGGCTTCCCAGTGTCTCAGAGCAGTGGGAGATTTCCCTGCGTACCAGCCGGGCGGGTTTCCCAGTTTCCCAGAGCAGTGGGAGATTTCCCTGGGTACCAGAGTGGGCGAGTTTCCCAATGTCCCAGAGCGGGCGGGTTTCCCTGTGTCCCAGAGTGGGTGGAATTCCCAGTGTCCTAGATTGGGCAGGTTTCCCAGTGCCCGAGAGCGGGGGCGGCTTATCCCAGTGTCCCAGAGCGGATGGGTTTCCCAGTGTCCCAGAGCAGGGCCTTATACCAGTGTCCCAGAGTGGGTGGGTTTCCCAGTGTCCCAGAGTGGGTAGTTTTCCCAGTGTCCAGTGTGAGCGTGTTTCCCACTCTCCCAGAGTGGGCGGGTTTCCCAGTGTCCCAGAGTGGGCGGGTTTTCCCAGTGTCCCAGAGTGAGTGGGTTTACCAGTGTCCCCGAGCGGGCAGGTTTCCCAGAGCGGGCGGGTTTCCCAGTGTCCCAGAACGGGTGGGTTTCCCACTGTTCCAGATCGGGCGTGTTTCCCAGTGTCCCACAGCAGACGTGTTTCCCAGTGCCCCAGAGCACATGAATTTCCCAGTGTTCCAGAACAGGTGGGTTTCCCAGTGTCCCCGAATGGGTGGGTTTCCCAGTGTCCCAGAACGGATGGGTTTCCCAGTGTCTCAGAGCGGGCTGTTTTGTCCCAGAGCAGGCAGGTCTCCCAGTGTGCCAGAATGGGCAGGGTATCCCAGTCACCCAGATCGGCCAGGTGTCCCAGTGTCCCAGAGCGGCTTTTCAGTGTCCCAGAGCGGACAGGTTTTCCCAGTGTCCTACAGCGGCAGGTTTCCCAGTGGCCAAGAATGGGTGGGTTTCCCACTGTCCCAGAGCAGGCAGATTTCCCAGTGTCCCAGAGCAGGTGGGTTTCCCAGAGCGGGCGGGTTTCCCAGTGTTCCAGACCTGGCGGGTTTCGCAGTGTCCCAGAGCGGGTGTGTTTCCCAGAGCCAGCGGATTTCCCCGTTTCCCACAGCGGGCTGTTTCCCAGTATCCCAGAGGGAGTGAGTTTCCCAGAGTATCTGCCCGGCTGGGGTTTCCCTGTTTCCCAGAGCAGGGGTGGGTTTCCCAGTGTCCCAGAACGGGTGTGTTTCCCTGGTTCACAGAGCGGGCAGGGTTTCCCAGTGTCTTAGAGCGGGGGCGGGTTATGCCAGTATCCCAGAGCGGATGGGTTGCCCAGTGTTCCAGAGCGGGTGTGTTTCCCAGTGTTCCAGAGCAGGCGGGCTTCCCAGTGTCCCAGAGCAGTGGGAGATTTCCCTGCGTACCAGCCTGGCGGATTTCCCAGTGTCCCAGAGTAGTGGGAAATTTCCCTGGGTACCAGAGTGGGCGAGTTTCCCAATGTCCCAGAGCGGGCGGGTTTCCCTGTGTCCCAGAGTGGGCGGGATTCCCAGTGTCGCAGATCGGGCAGGTTTCCCAGTGTCCCAGAGCGGGGGCGGCTTATCCCAGTGTCCCAGAGCGGATGGGGTTCCCAGTGTCCCAAAGCGGGTGTGTTTACCAGTGTCCCAGAGTGGGTGGGTTTCCTAGAGCGGACAGGTATCCCACTGTCCCAGAGCGGGTGTGTTTCCCAGTGTCCCACAGCGGGTAGATTTCCCAGTGCCCCAGAGCGGGGGCACATTATCCCAGTATCCCAGAGAGTGTGGGTTTCCCAGTATCCCAGAGTGGGTGGGTTTACCAGTGTCCCCGAGCGGGCAGGTTTCCCAGAGTGGGCGGGTTTCCCAGTGTCCCAGACCTGGTGGGTTTCGCAGTGTCCCAGAGCGGGTGTGTTTCCCAGAGCGGGCGGGTTTCCCAGTGTTCCCGACCTGGCGGGTTTCGCAGTGTCCCAGAGCGGGTGTTTTTCCCAGAGCCAGCGGGTTTCCCCGTTTCCCACAACGGGCTGTTTCCCAGTATCCCAGAGGGAGTGAGTTTCCCAGAGTCTCTGCCCGGCTGGGGTTTCCCTGTGTCCCAGAGCAGGGGTGGGTTTCCCAGTGTCCCAGAACGGGTGTGTTTCCCAGGTTCACAGAGCGGGCAGGGTTTCCCAGTGTCTTAGAGCGGGGGCGGGTTATGCCAGTATCCCAGAGTGGGTGGGTTTCCCAATGTCCCAGAGCGGGTGGGTTTACCAGTGTCATAGAGCGGGCGGGTTTCCCAGAGCGGACGGGTTTCCCAGTGTTCCAGAGCGGGTGTGTTTCCCAGTGTTCCAGAGCAGGCGGGCTTCCCAGTGTCCCAGAGCAGTGGGAGATTTCCCTGCGTACCAGCCTGGCGGATTTCCCAGTGACCCAGAGCAGTGGGAAATTTCCCTGGGTACCAGAGTGGGCGAGTTTCCCAATGTCCCAGAGCGGGCGGGTTTCCCTGTGTCCCAGAGTGGGCGGGATTCCCAGTGTCGCAGATCGGGCAGGTTTCCCAGTGTCCCAGAGCGGGGGCGGCTTATCCCAGTGTCCCAGAGCGGATGGGGTTCCCAGTGTCCCAAAGCGGGTGGGTTTACCAGTGTCCCAGAGTGGGTGGGTTTCCTAGAGCGGACAGGTATCCCACTGTCCCAGAGCGGGTGTGTTTCCCAGTGTCCCACAGCGGGCAGATTTCCCAGTGCCCCAGAGCGGGGGCACATTATCCCAGTATCCCAGAGAGGGTGGGTTTCCCAGTATCCCAGAGTGGGTGGGTTTACCAGTGTCCCCGAGCGGGCAGGTTTCCCAGAGTGGGCGGGTTTCCCAGTGTCCCAGACCTGGTGGGTTTCGCAGTGTCCCAGAGCGGGTGTGTTTCCCAGAGCGGGCGGGTTTCCCAGTGTTCCCGACCTGGCGGGTTTCGCAGTGTCCCAGAGCGGGTGTTTTTCCCAGAGCCAGCGGGTTTCCCCGTTTCCCACAACGGGCTGTTTCCCAGTATCCCAGAGGAAGTGAGTTTACCAGAGTCTCTGACCGGCTGGGGTTTCCCTGTGTCCCAGAGCAGGGGTAGGTTTCCCAGTGTCCCAGAACGGGTGTGTTTCCCAGTTTCACAGAGCGGGCAGGGTTTCCCAGTGTCTTAGAGCGGGGGCGGGTTATCCCAGTATCCCAGAGTGGGTAGATTTCCCAGTGCCCCAGAGCGGGGGCACATTATCCCAGTATCCCAGAGAGGGTGGGTTTCCCAGTATCCCAGAGTGGGTGGGTTTACCAGTGTCCCCGAGCGGG
This sequence comes from Pristiophorus japonicus, assembly GCF_044704955.1. NCBI lineage: Eukaryota > Metazoa > Chordata > Chondrichthyes > Pristiophoridae > Pristiophorus > Pristiophorus japonicus. The sequence goes on along the minus strand of NW_027252012.1, from coordinate 8,855 downwards.
CAGGTTTCCCAGAGTGGGCGGGTTTCCCAGTGTCCCAGACCTGGTGGGTTTCGCAGTGTCCCAGAGCGGGTGTGTTTCCCAGAGCGGGCGGGTTTCCCAGTGTTCCCGACCTGGCGGGTTTCGCAGTGTCCCAGAGCGGGTGTTTTTCCCAGAGCCAGCGGGTTTCCCCGTTTCCCACAACGGGCTGTTTCCCAGTATCCCAGAGGGAGTGAGTTTCCCAGAGTCTCTGCCCGGCTGGGGTTTCCCTGTGTCCCAGAGCAGGGGTGGGTTTCCCAGTGTCCCAGAACGGGTGTGTTTCCCAGTTTCACAGAGCGGGCAGGGTTTCCCAGTGTCTTAGAGCGGGGGCGGGTTATGCCAGTATCCCAGAGTGGGTGGGTTTCCCAATGTCCCAGAGCGGGTGGGTTTACCAGTGTCATAGAGCGGGCGGGTTTCCCAGAGCGGACGGGTTTCCCAGTGTTCCAGAGCGGGTGTGTTTCCCAGTGTTCCAGAGCAGGCGGGCTTCCCAGTGTCCCAGAGCAGTGGGAGATTTCCCTGCGTACCAGCCTGGCGGATTTCCCAGTGACCCAGAGCAGTGGGAAATTTCCCTGGGTACCAGAGTGGGCGAGTTTCCCAATGTCCCAGAGCGGGCGGGTTTCCTTGTGTCCCAGAGTGGGCGGGATTCCCAGTGTCGCAGATCGGGCAGGTTTCCCAGTGTCCCAGAGCGGGGGCGGCTTATCCCAGTGTCCCAGAGCGGATGGGGTTCCCAGTGTCCCAAAGCGGGTGGGTTTACCAGTGTCCCAGAGTGGGTGGGTTTCCTAGAGCGGACAGGTATCCCACTGTCCCAGAGCGGGTGTGTTTCCCAGTGTCCCACAGCGGGCAGATTTCCCAGTGCCCCAGAGCGGGGGCACATTATCCCAGTATCCCAGAGAGGGTGGGTTTCCCAGTATCCCAGAGTGGGTGGGTTTACCAGTGTCCCCGAGCGGGCAGGTTTCCCAGAGTGGGCGGGTTTCCCAGTGTCCCAGACCTGGTGGGTTTCGCAGTGTCCCAGAGCGGGTGTGTTTCCCAGAGCGGGCGGGTTTCCCAGTGTTCCCGACCTGGCGGGTTTCGCAGTGTCCCAGAGCGGGTGTTTTTACCAGAGCCAGCGGGTTTCCCCGTTTCCCACAACGGGCTGTTTCCCAGTATCCCAGAGGAAGTGAGTTTACCAGAGTCTCTGCCCGGCTGGGGTTTCCCTGTGTCCCAGAGCAGGGGTAGGTTTCCCAGTGTCCCAGAACGGGTGTGTTTCCCAGTTTCACAGAGCGGGCAGGGTTTCCCAGTGTCTTAGAGCGGGGGCGGGTTATCCCAGTATCCCAGAGTGGGTGGGTTTCCCAGTGTCCCAGAGCGGGTGGGTTTACCAGTGTCACAGAGCGGGTGGGTTTCCCAGAGCGGACGGGTTCCCCAGTGTTCCAGAGCGGGCGTGTTTTCCTGTGTCCCAGAGCGGGCGGGCTTCCCAGTGTCTCAGAGCAGTGGGAGATTTCCCTGCGTACCAGCCGGGTGGGTTTCCCAGTTTCCCAGAGCAGTGGGAGATTTCCTTGGGTACCAGAGTGGGCGAGTTTCCCAATGTCCCAGAGCGGGCGGGTTTCCCTGTGTCCCAGAGTGGGCGGGATTCCCAGTGTCCTAGATCGGGCAGGTTTCCCATTGTCCCAGAGCGGGGCCGGTTTATCCCAGTGTCCCAGAGCGGATGGGGTTCCCAGAGCGGACGGGTTTCCCAGTGTTCCAGAGCGGGCGTGTTTCCCAGTGTTCCGGAGCAGGTGGGCTTCCCAGTGTCCCAGAGCAGTGGGAGATTTCCCTGCATACCAGCCTGGCGGGTTTCCCAGTGTCCCAGAGCAGTGGGAGATTTCCCTGGGTACCAGAGTGGGCGAGTTTCCCAATGTCCCAGAGCGGGCGGGTTTCCCTGTGTCCCAGAGTGGACGGGATTTCCAGTGTCGCAAATCGGGCAGGTTTCCCAGTGTCCCAGAGCGGGGGCGGCTTATCCCAGTGTCCCAGAGCGGATGGGGTTCCCAGTGTCCCAGAGCGGGTGGGTTTACCAGTGTCCCAGAGTGTGTGGGTTTCCTAGAGCGGGCAGGCAGCCCACTGTCCCAGAGCGGGTGTGTTTCCCAGTTTCCCACAGCGGGCAGATTTCCCAGTGCCCAAGAGCGGGGGCACATTATCCCAGTATCCCAGAGTGGGTGGGTTTCCCAGTATCCCAGAGTGGGTGGGTTTACCAGTGTCCCCGAGCGGGCAGGTTTCCCAGAGTGGGCGGGTTTCCCAGTGTCCCAGAACGGGTGGGTTTCCCACTGTTCCAGAGCGGGCGTGTTTCCCAGAGCCAGCGGGTTTCTCCGTTTCCCACAGCGGGCTGTTTCCCAGTGTCCCAGAGGGAGGGAATTTACTCGTGTCCAAGAGCGGGTGAGTTTCCCAAAGCGGGTGGGGTTTCCCAGTGTCCCAGAGAGGGCGTGTTTCCCAGAGCCAGCAGGTTTCCCCGTTTCCCACAGCAGGCTGTTTCCCAGTGTCCCTGGGGGAGTAGCTTTCCTCGTGTCCCAAAGCGGGCGAGTTTCCCAGAGTGGGCAGGTTTCCCAGTGTCCCAGAGCGGGCACCTTTCCAAGTGTTCCAGTGCGGGCGAGTTTCCCAGTGTCCCAGTGCGGGGCCTGATACCAGTGTCCCAGAGTGGGTAGGTTTCCCAGTGTCCCAGAGTGGGCAGTTTTCCCAGTGTCCAGTGCGGGCAGGTTTCCCTGTGTCCCAGAGTGGGCGGGTTTCCCAGTGTCCCAGATTGGGCGGGTTTCCCAGTGTCCCAGAGCGGGGGCACATTATCCCAGTATCCCAGAGTGGGTGGGTTTCCCAGTATCCCAGAGTGGGTGGGTTTACCAGTGTCCCCGAGTGGGCAGGTTTCCCAGAGCGGGCGGGTTTCCCAGTGTCCCAGAACGGGTGGGTTTCCCACTGTTCTAGAGCGGGCGTGTTTCCCAGTGTCCCACAGCAGACGTGTTTCCCAGTGCCCCAGAGCACATGAATTTCCCAGTGTCCCAGAACGGGCGGGGTTTCCCAGTGTCCCAGAGTGGGGGGGCGGGTTTCCCAGTGTCCCAGAACGGGTGGGTTTCCCAGTGTCTCAGAGTGGGATGTTTTGTCCCAGAACAGGCAAGTTTTCCAGTGTGCCAGAATGGGCAGGATATCCCAGTCACCCAGATCGGACAGGTGTCCCAGTGTCCCAGAGCGGCTTTCCAGTGTCCCAGAGTGGACAGGTTTTCCCAGTGTCCCACAGCGGCGGGTTTCCCAGTGCCCAAGAATCGGTGGGTTTCCCACTGTCTCAGAGCAGGCAGATTTCCCAATGTCCCAGAGCAGGTGGGTTTCCCAGAGCAGGCGGGTTTCCCAGTGTTCCCGACCTGGCGGGTTTCGCAGTGTCCCAGAGCGGGTGTGTTTCCCAGAGCAAGCGGGTTTCCCCGTTTACCACAACGGGCTGTTTCCCAGTATCCCAGAGGGAGTGAGTTTCCCAGAGTCTCTGCCCGGCTGGGGTTTCCCTGTGTCCTAGAGCAGGGGTAGGTATCCCAGTGTCCCAGAACGGGTGTGTTTCCCAGTTTCACAGAGCGGGCAGGGTTTCCCAGTGTCTTAGAGCGGGGGCGGGTTATCCCAGTATCCCAGAGTGGGTGGGTTTCCCAGTGTCCCAGAGCGGGTGGGTTTACCAGTGTCACAGAGCGGGTGGGTTTCCCAGGGCGGACGGGTTCCCCAGTGTTCCAGAGCGGGCGTGTTTTCCAGTGTCCCAGAGCGGGCGGGCTTCCCAGTGTCTCAGAGCAGTGGGAGATTTCCCTGCGTACCAGCCAGGCGGGTTTCCCAGTTTCCCAGAGCAGTGGGAGATTTCCCTGGGTACCAGAGTGGGCGAGTTTCCCAATGTCCCAGAGCGGGCGGGTTTCCCTGTGTCCCAGAGTGGGCGGAATTCCCAGTGTCCTAGATCGGGCAGGTTTCCCAGTGTCCCAGAGCGGGGCCGGCTTATCCCAGTGTCCCAGAGCGGATGGGGTTCCCAGAGCGGACGGGTTCCCCAGTGTTCCAGAGCGGGCGTGTTTTCCAGTGTCCCAGAGCGGGCGGGCTTCCCATTGTCTCAGAGCAGTGGGAGATTTCCCTGCGTACCAGCCGGGCGGGTTTCCCAGTTTCCCAGAGCAGTGGGAGATTTCCCTGGGTACCAGAGTGGGCGAGTTTCCCAATGTCCCAGAGCGGGCGGGTTTCCCTGTGTCCCAGAGTGGGTGGAATTCCCAGTGTCCTAGATTGGGCAGGTTTCCCAGTGCCCGAGAGCGGGGGCGGCTTATCCCAGTGTCCCAGAGCGGATGGGGTTCCCAGTGTCCCAGAGTGGGTGGGTTTACCAGTGTCCCAGAGTGGGCGGGTTTCCCATAGCGGGCAGGTTTCCCACTGTCCCAGAGCGGGCGTGTTTCCCAGTGTCCCACAGCGGGTAGATTTCCCAGTGCCCCAGAGCGGGCAGGTTTCCCAATGTCCCAGAGTGGGCAGGTTTCCAAGTATCCCAGAGTGGGTGGGTTTCCCAGTGTCCCAGAGCAGGGCCTGATACCAGTGTCCCAGAGTGGGTGGGTTTCCCAGTGTCCCAGAGTGGGTAGTTTTCCCAGTGTCCAGTATGAGCGTGTTTCCCACTCTCCCAGAGTGGGCGGGTTTCCCAGTGTCCCAGAGTGGGCGGGTTTTCCCAGTGTCCCAGAGTGAGTGGGTTTACCAGTGTCCCCGAGCGGGCAGGTTTCCCAGAGCGGGCGGGTTTCCCAGTGTCCCAGAACGGGTGGGTTTCCCACTGTTCCAGATCGGGCGTGTTTCCCAGTGTCCCACAGCAGACGTGTTTCCCAGTGCCCCAGAGCACATGAATTTCCCAGTGTTCCAGAACAGGTGGGTTTCCCAGTGTCCCCGAATGGGTGGGTTTCCCAGTGTCCCAGAACGGATGGGTTTCCCAGTGTCTCAGAGCGGGCTGTTTTGTCCCAGAGCAGGCAGGTCTCCCAGTGTGCCAGAATGGGCAGGGTATCCCAGTCACCCAGATCGGACAGGTGTCCCAGTGTCCCAGAGCGGCTTTTCAGTGTCCCAGAGCGGACAGGTTTTCCCAGTGTCCTACAGCGGCAGGTTTCCCAGTGGCCAAGAATGGGTGGGTTTCCCACTGTCCCAGAGCAGGCAGATTTCCCAGTGTCCCAGAGCAGGTGGGTTTCCCAGAGCGGGCGGGTTTCCCAGTGTTCCAGACCTGGCGGGTTTCGCAGTGTCCCAGAGCGGGTGTGTTTCCCAGAGCCAGCGGATTTCCCCGTTTCCCACAGCGGGCTGTTTCCCAGTATCCCAGAGGGAGTGAGTTTCCCAGAGTCTCTGCCCGGCTGGGGTTTCCCTGTGTCCCAGAGCAGGGGTGGGTTTCCCAGTGTCCCAGAACGGGTGTGTTTCCCAGGTTCACAGAGCGGGCAGGGTTTCCCAGTGTCTTAGAGCGGGAGCGGGTTATGCCAGTATCCCAGAGTGGGTGGGTTTCCCAATGTCCCAGAGCGGGTGGGTTTACCAGTGTCATAGAGCGGGCGGGTTTCCCAGAGCGGATGGGTTTCCCAGTGTTCCAGAGCGGGTGTGTTTCCCAGTGTTCCAGAGCAGGCGGGCTTCCCAGTGTCCCAGAGCAGTGGGAGATTTCCCTGCGTACCAGCCTGGCGGATTTCCCAGTGTCCCAGAGCAGTGGGAAATTTCCCTGGGTACCAGAGTGGGCGAGTTTCCCAATGTCCCAGAGCGGGCGGGTTTCCCTGTGTCCCAGAGTGGGCGGGATTCCCAGTGTCGCAGATCGGGCAGGTTTCCCAGTGTCCCAGAGCGGGGGCGGCTTATCCCAGTGTCCCAGAGCGGATGGGGTTCCCAGTGTCCCAAAGCGGGTGGGTTTACCAGTGTCCCAGAGTGGGTGGGTTTCCTAGAGCGGACAGGTATCCCACTGTCCCAGAGCGGGTGTGTTTCCCAGTGTCCCACAGCGGGTAGATTTCCCAGTGCCCCAGAGCGGGGGCACATTATCCCAGTATCCCAGAGAGGGTGGGTTTCCCAGTATCCCAGAGTGGGTGGGTTTACCAGTGTCCCCGAGCGGGCAGGTTTCCCAGAGTGGGCGGGTTTCCCAGTGTCCCAGACCTGGTGGGTTTCGCAGTGTCCCAGAGCGGGTGTGTTTCCCAGAGCGGGCGGGTTTCCCAGTGTTCCCGACCTGGCGGGTTTCCCAGTGTCCCAGAACGGGTGTGTTTCCCAGGTTCACAGAGCGGGCAGGGTTTCCCAGTGTCTTAGAGCGGGGGCGGGTTATGCCAGTATCCCAGAGTGGGTGGGTTTCCCAATGTCCCAGAGCGGGTGGGTTTACCAGTGTCATAGAGCGGGCGGGTTTCCCAGAGCGGACGGGTTTCCCAGTGTTCCAGAGCGGGTGTGTTTCCCAGTGTTCCAGAGCAGGCGGGCTTCCCAGTGTCCCAGAGCAGTGGGAGATTTCCCTGCGTACCAGCCTGGCGGATTTCCCAGTGTCCCAGAGCAGTGGGAAATTTCCCTGGGTACCAGAGTGGGCGAGTTTCCCAATGTCCCAGAGCGGGCGGGTTTCCCTGTGTCCCAGAGTGGGCGGGATTCCCAGTGTCGCAGATCGGGCAGGTTTCCCAGTGTCCCAGAGCGGGGGCGGCTTATCCCAGTGTCCCAGAGCGGATGGGGTTCCCAGTGTCCCAAAGCGGGTGGGTTTACCAGTGTCCCAGAGTGGGTGGGTTTCCTAGAGCGGACAGGTATCCCACTGTCCCAGAGCGGGTGTGTTTCCCAGTGTCCCACAGCGGGCAGATTTCCCAGTGCCCCAGAGCGGGGGCACATTATCCCAGTATCCCAGAGAGGGTGGGTTTCCCAGTATCCCAGAGTGGGTGGGTTTACCAGTGTCCCCGAGCGGGCAGGTTTCCCAGAGTGGGCGGGTTTCCCAGTGTCCCAGACCTGGTGGGTTTCGCAGTGTCCCAGAGCGGGTGTGTTTCCCAGAGCGGGCGGGTTTCCCAGTGTTCCCGACCTGGCGGGTTTCGCAGTGTCCCAGAGCGGGTGTTTTTCCCAGAGCCAGCGGGTTTCCCCGTTTCCCACAACGGGCTGTTTCCCAGTATCCCAGAGGAAGTGACTTTACCAGAGTCTCTGCCCGGCTGGGGTTTCCCTGTGTCCCAGAGCAGGGGTAGGTTTCCCAGTGTCCCAGAACGGGTGTGTTTCCCAGTTTCACAGAGCGGGCAGGGTTTCCCAGTGTCTTAGAGTGGGGGCGGGTTATCCCAGTATCCCAGAGTGGGTGGGTTTCCCAGTGTCCCAGAGCGGGTGGGTTTACCAGTGTCACAGAGCGGGTGGGTTTCCCAGAGCGGACGGGTTCCCCAGTGTTCCAGAGCGGGCGTGTTTTCCTGTGTCCCAGAGCGGGCGGGCTTCCCAGTGTCTCAGAGCAGTGGGAGATTTCCCTGCGTACCAGCCGGGTGGGTTTCCCAGTTTCCCAGAGCAGTGGGAGATTTCCTTGGGTACCAGAGTGGGCGAGTTTCCCAATGTCCCAGAGCGGGCGGGTTTCCCTGTGTCCCAGAGTGGGCGGGATTCCCAGTGTCCTAGATCGGGCAGGTTTCCCATTGTCCCAGAGCGGGGCCGGTTTATCCCAGTGTCCCAGAGCGGATGGGGTTCCCAGAGCGGACGGGTTCCCCAGTGTTCCAGAGCGGGCGTGTTTTCCTGTGTCCCAGAGCGGGCGGGCTTCCCAGTGTCTCAGAGCAGTGGGAGATTTCCCTGCGTACCAGCCGGGTGGGTTTCCCAGTTTCCCAGAGCAGTGGGAGATTTCCTTGGGTACCAGAGTGGGCGAGTTTCCCAATGTCCCAGAGCGGGCGGGTTTCCCTGTGTCCCAGAGTGGGTGGAATTCCCAGTGTCCTAGATTGGGCAGGTTTCCCAGTGCCCGAGAGCGGGGGCGGCTTATCCCAGTGTCCCAGAGCGGATGGGTTTCCCAGTGTCCCAGAGCAGGGCCTGATACCAGTGTCCCAGAGTGGGTGGGTTTCCCAGTGTCCCAGAGTGGGTAGTTTTCCCAGTGTCCAGTGTGAGCGTGTTTCCCACTCTCCCAGAGTGGGCGGGTTTCCCAGTGTCCCAGAGTGGGCGGGTTTTCCCAGTGTCCCAGGGTGAGTGGGTTTACCAGTGTCCCCGAGCGGGCAGGTTTCCCAGAGCGGGCGGGTTTCCCAGTGTCCCAGAACGGGTGGGTTTCCCACTGTTCCAGATCGGGCGTGTTTCCCAGTGTCCCACAGCAGACGTGTTTCCCAGTGCCCCAGAGCACATGAATTTCCCAGTGTTCCAGAACAGGTGGGTTTCCCAGTGTCCCCGAATGGGTGGGTTTCCCAGTGTCCCAGAACGGATGGGTTTCCCAGTGTCTCAGAGCGGGCTGTTTTGTCCCAGAGCAGGCAGGTCTCCCAGTGTGCCAGAATGGGCAGGGTATCCCAGTCACCCAGATCGGACAGGTGTCCCAGTGTCCCAGAGCGGCTTTTCAGTGTCCCAGAGCGGACAGGTTTTCCCAGTGTCCTACAGCGGCAGGTTTCCCAGTGGCCAAGAATGGGTGGGTTTCCCACTGTCCCAGAGCAGGCAGATTTCCCAGTGTCCCAGAGCAGGTGGGTTTCCCAGAGCGGGCGGGTTTCCCAGTGTTCCAGACCTGGCGGGTTTCGCAGTGTCCCAGAGCGGGTGTGTTTCCCAGAGCCAGCGGATTTCCCCGTTTCCCACAGCGGGCTGTTTCCCAGTATCCCAGAGGGAGTGAGTTTCCCAGAGTCTCTGCCCGGCTGGGGTTTCCCTGGGTCCCAGAGCAGGGGTGGGTTTCCCAGTGTCCCAGAACGGGTGTGTTTCCCAGGTTCACAGAGCGGGCAGGGTTTCCCAGTGTCTTAGAGCGGGAGCGGGTTATGCCA
>NW_027252011.1:22500-30000 GCF_044704955.1 Pristiophorus japonicus | reverse complement strand
CGCTCTCTCGCTCGCTCTGTCTCTCGCTCTCTCGCTCGCTCTTTCGCTCTCTCGCTCTCTCTCTCGCTCTCTCGCTCTGTCTCTCGCTCTCTCTCTCTGTCTCTCGCTCTCTCGCTCGCTCTGTCTCTCGCTCTCTCGCTCGCTCTTTCGCTCTGTCTCTCTCTCTCTCGCTCTCTCTCTCGCTCTCTCGCTCTGTCTCTCGCTCTCTCTCTCTGTCTCTCGCTCTCTCGCTCTGTCTCTCGCTCTGTCTCTCGCTCTGTCTCTCGCTCTCTCGCTCTGTCTCTCGCTCTCTCGCTCTGTCTCTCGCTCTCTCGCTCTGTCTCTCGCTCTCTCGCTCTCTCGCTCTGTCTCTCTCTCTCTCGCTCTGTCTCTCTCTCTCTCGCTCTGTCTCTCGCTCTGTCTCTCGCTCTCTCGCTCTGTCTCTCGCTCTCTCGCTCTGTCTCTCGCTCTCTCGCTCTGTCTCTCGCTCTCTCGCTCTCTCGCTCTGTCTCTCGCTCTCTCGCTCTATCTCTCGCTCTCTCGCTCTGTCTCTCGCTCTCTCGCTCTGTCTCTCGCTCTCTCGCTCTCTCTCTCGCTCTCTCTCTCGCTCTCTCGCTCTCTCGCTCTGTCTCTCGCTCTCTCGCTCTGTCTCTCGCTCTGTCTCTCTCTCTCGCTCTGTCTCTCTCGCTCTCCGACAACCCCCCCCAACGAGACAACTCGGCCCTTCCCAGACTGGGTACAATTACGACCACCCCCCGCCTCTGCTCCCCGCCTCACGTGCACGCGTGCTCGGGGGAGTGAAGGCGATCTGCACAGCGCGCCGCCGATCAACTTGTCGCGCTCTCCCCTGTCAGCGCTCGGCTTGCGAGCGGCCAGACGCCCACACCCGTGGGTCCTCGCGCCCAGCAAAGCCCCCTCCGCTCCCTGGCGACGTCGCACGAGACCCCGCCCCAGGCACGCCCGCTCCCCTGCTCGCGAGCTCTCCCACCGAGGCAGCGTCGACGTGTGGCGAGACGGGAGGCCACGTCCCAAGGGCTTGAGGAACCGACCCTTCCCCGACGGCGGACACAGACCCGACGGCTGATGCGTGGGGAAGATCGCGTCAAGCTCTCCGACAGACTCTGTGCGACAGCGAGCTCCCGTGCGACAGAGGTTTATTCCAGCGACAGAGGTTTATTCCAGCGACAGAGGTTTATTCCAGCTCTTGCCTTTCCCCGGCCCTCCCCAGGTTTTTAACTGCGATTTGTCAAATTTGTGATCCGACTTCTCAGTAAAAAGTCAAAACTTTTCAACGGTACAAAACGGTGTGTCGTGGTTGCTTTTTTAAGGACGTCAGGAGCAGAAAGAGGCCCATTCGGCCCCTCGAGCCTGTTACACAGGAACAGGAGGAGGCCCATTCAGCCCCTCGAGCCTGTTACACAGGAACAGGAGGAGGCCCATTCAGCCCCTCGAGCCTGTTACACAGGAACAGGAGGAGGCCCATTCAGCCCCTCGAGCCTGTTACACAGGAACAGGAGGAGGCCCATTCAGCCCCTCGAGCCTGTTACACAGGAACAGGAGGAGGTCCATTCAGCCCCTCGAGCCTGTTACACAGGAACAGGAGGAGGCCCATTCAGCCCCTCGAGCCTGTTACACAGGAACAGGAGGCCCATTCAGCCCCTCGAGCCTGTTACACAGGAACAGGAGGCCCATTCAGCCCCTTGAGCCTGTTACACAGGAACAGGAGGAGGCCCATTCAGCCCCTCGAGCCTGTTACACAGGAACAGGAGGCCCATTCAGCCCCTCGAGCCTGTTACACAGGAACAGGAGGCCCATTCAGCCCCTCGAACCGTTACACAGGAACAGGAGGCCCATTCAGCCCCTCGAGCCTGTTACACAGGAACAGGAGGAGGCCCATTCCGCCCCTCGAGCCTGTTACACAGGAACAGGAGGAGGCCCATTCAGCCCCTCGAGCCTGTTGCACAGGAACAGGAGGCCCATTCAGCCCCTCGAGCCTGTTGCACAGGAACAGGAGGCCATTCGGCCCCTCGAGCCTGTTACACAGGAACAGGAGGAGGCCCATTCAGCCCCTCGAGCCTGTTACACAGGAACAGGAGGAGGCCCATTCAGTCCCTCGAGCCTGCTTCGCCGATCAATGATGCTGATTTTCAACCTCAACTCCACTTTCCTGCCCGATCCCTCGATTTTCCCCTAGCCTCAAAATCTATCGATCTCCCATCTCTCCACAACATTGAAGTCCGTCACCCCCTGTACCATTCTGGTCAATCTCCTCTGCTCCAAGGAGAACCTAGAAAATAGGTGCAGGAGCAGGCCATTGGGCCCTTCGAGCCTGCCCCACCATTCAATATGATCATGGCTGATCATGCAACTTCAGTACCCCACTCCTGCCTTCTCTCCATACCCCCCTGATCCCTTTAGCCGTAAGGGCCACATCTAACTCCCTTTTGAATATATCCAACGAACTGGCCCCCAACAACTTTCTGTGGTAGAGAATTCCACAGGTTCACAATTCTCTGGGTGAAGAAGTTTCTCCTCATCTCGGTCCTAAATGGCTTACCCCTTATCCTTAGACTGTGTGAGCCCTGGTTCTGGACTTCCCCAACATCGGGAACATTCTTCCTGCATCTAAACCTGTCCAGTCCCGTCAGAATCGTATACGTTTCTATGAGATCCCCCTCTCATTCTTCTAAATTCCAGTGAATATAAGCCCAGTCGATCCAGTCTCTCGTCATAGGTCAGTCCTGCCATCCCGGGAATCAGTCTGGTGAACCTTCGCTGCACTCCCTCAATAGCAAGAATGTCCTTCCTCAGATTAGGAGACCAAAACTGAACACAATATTCCAGGTGTGGCCTCACCAAGGCCCTGTACAACTGCAGTAAGACCTCCCTGCTCCTATACTCAAATCCTCTCGCTATGAAGGCCAACATACCATTTGCCTCCTTCACCGCCTGCTGTACCTGCATGGCCAACCTTCAATGACTGATGTCCCATGACACCCAGGTCTCGTTGCACCTCCCCTTTTCCTAATCTGTCGCCATTGAGGTAATATTCTGCCTTCCTGTTTCTTGCCAACCAAAGTGGATAACCTCACATTTATCCACATTATACTGCATCTGCCGTGCATTTGCCCCACTCACCTAACCTGTCCAAGTCACCCTGCAGCCTCTTAGCATCCTCCTCACAGCTCACACCGCCACCCAGCTTAGTGTCATCTGCAAACTTGGAGACATTGCACTCAATTCCCTCGTCTAATTCCCAGTGTCTCGTGGGGTGCCGCAGGGATCAGTGCTGGGGCCCCAACTATTTACAGTCGTTCTTGACGACTCGGAAGAAGGGTCCGAGCGAAACGTCGCCACGTTTGCTGACGATACAAAGGGCTGGGAGGAAAAGCAATGAGTGAGGGGGCCACTCAAAATCTGCAAAAGGACATTGTCGGGGTGCGGTGTGTGGGGACAGGTTCACCTCTGACCTTCGGAGGGGTTCGAATCGCTCCCACTCCCCCGGGTTCTCGACTTTGTGAATTTATTCGGGGGTGGGGGGGAGGTTGCGATGAAGTGCAAGGGACAACTGGTTTGGTGCACAAGAACTTCGAATTTTATTCAAGGCAAGAAAATACAATGTCAAACTCAAATAAAGAACAACACATCACACGTTCAAAGGGGTTTACAGTGACTAATATACCTCCCACCTCCCAATGCCTAACACTGACTAGGTTAAACTCTCGGTCAAACAGGGGCCCTGCTCACCAATCCATTACTGGGAGTTGGCGGTGCTTTGCGATTTCAGGGTTCGCTGGATTCTGTCGGTTCTGCTCGCCGCACCCCGAACGTCTTCGAAGACGTTCAATCTTTAGTTGGGTGGTGTCCGCTGATTCGCTCTGGGGCATGTGCCCACTTTCTGTCGTTAGAAATAGCTTTCAAAGTCTCTTTCGGTCATTTTTTTTTTTTTTACCCCGTTGGTAGTCAGGCCGAGGTTGTCACGTGCAAACTTTCGATCCTTCGGTTTGTCCCTTGCGGAGTTTTGTTGCGACATTGGTCGATTGCGGTGTCTTCGGTGATGCTCGACAAACCTTCTGGAATTTTTTTGAGGGTGTTTCCAGCAGAGTGGACAAGGGGAGAACCAGTGGATGTGGTACATTTGGACTTTCAGAAGGCTTTCGACAAGGTCGCACACAAGAGATTGATGTGCAAAGTTAAAGCACGTGGGATTGGGGGTAGTGTACTGACATGGATTGAGAACTGGTTGTCAGACAGGAAGCAAAGAGTAGGAGCAAATGGAGACTTTTCAGAATGGCAGGCAGTGACTAGTGGGGTACCGCAAGGTTCTGTGCTGGGGCCCCAGCTGTTTACATTGTACATTAATGATTTAGACGAGGGGAGTAAATGGAGTATCTCCAAATTTGCGGATGACACTAAGTTGGGTGGCAGTGTGAGCTGCGAGGAGGATGCTATGAGGCTGCAGAGTGACTTGGACAGGTTAGGTGAGTGGGCAAATGCATGGCAGATGCAGTATAATGTAGATAAATGTGAGGTTATCCACTTTGGTGGCAAAAACAGAGAGACAAGACTATTATCTGAATGGTGACAGATTAGGAAAAGGGGAGGTGCAACGAGACCTGGGTGTCATGGGACATAAGTCATTGAAGGTTGGCATGCAGGTACAGCAGGCGGTGAAGAAGGCAAATGGCATGTTGGCCTTCATAGCGAGAGGATTTGAGTATAGGAGCAGGGAGGTCTTACTGCAGTTGTACAGGACCTTGGTGAGGCCTCACCTGGAATATTGTGTTCAGTTTTGGTCTCCTAATCTGAGGAAGGACATTCTTGCTATTGAGGGAGTGCAGCGAAGGTTCACCAGACTGATTCCCGGGATGGCAGGACTGACATATGAAGAAAGACTGGATCGACTGGGCTTATATTCGCTGGAGTTTAGAAGAATGAGAGGGGATCTCATAGAAACATATAAAATTCTGACGGGACTGGACAGGTTTAGATGCAGGAAGAATGTTCCCGATGTTGGGGAAGTCCAGAACCAGGGCTCACACAGTCTAAGGATAAGGGGTAAGCCATTTAGGACCGAGATGAGGAGAAACTTCTTCACCCAGAGAATTGTGAACCTGTGGAATTCTCTACCACAGAAAGTTGTTGGGGGCCAGTTCGTTGGATATATTCAAAAGGGAGTTAGATGTGGCCCTTACGGCTAAAGGGATCAGGGGGGTATGGAGAGAAGGCAGGAGTGGGGTACTGAGGTTGCATGATCAGCCATGATCATATTGAATGGTGGGGCAGGCTCGAAGGGCCCAATGGCGGGGGGCAGGCTCGAAGGGCCCAATGGCCTGCTCCTGCACCTATTTTCTATGTTTCTTAGCCCTGCCCACACAGACCCAATCTGCGTTGTCAAATCCAAAATTCGATTAAAGTTCGTAGATTCTTCCATGTGCACTTTAGGATCTCAAACTTTCTGGTAGACTGTTCCAAATTAAATTTCCTTTCCAATGAGTCCAAACACTCATTGGTTGGGGGATTCTCCCACCAATTTTGCAACTCTACACAGGGACAGGCTAAGTGAGTGGGCAAAAATTTGTCCGATGGAGTATAATGTGGGAAAGTGTGAGGTCATGCACTTTGGCAGAAAAAAAAATCACAGAGCAAGTTATTATTTAAACGGAGAAAGATTACAAAGTGCGGCAGTACAGCGGGACCTGGGGGTTACTTGTACATGAAACACAAAAGGTTAGTACGCAGGTACAGCAAGTGATCAGGAAGGGCCAATGGTATCTTGGCCCTTTATTGCAAAGGGGATGGAGTATAAAAGCAGGGAAGTCTTGCTCCAGTTACACAGGGTATTGGTGAGGCCACACCTGGAGTACTGCGTGCACAGTTTTGCTCTCCGTATTTACGAAAGGATACACTTTGCTTTGGAGGCAGTTCAGAGAAGGTTCACTTGGTTGATTCCGGGGATGAGGGGGTTGACTTATGAGGAAAGGTTGAGGAGGTTGGGCCTCAACTCATTGGAGTTCAGAAGAATGAGAGGTGATCTTATCGAAAGGTATCAGATTATGAGGGGGGGCTCGACAAGGTGGATGCAGAGAGGATGTTCCCACTGATGGGGGAGACTAGAACTAGGGGACATGGTCTTAGAATAAGGGGCCGCCCATTTCAAACTGAGATGAGGAGGAATTTCTTCTCTCGGAGGGTTGTAAATCTGTGGAACTCGCTGCCTCAGAGAGCTGTGGAAGCCGGGACATTGAATATATTTACGACAGAGATAGACAGTTTCTTAACCGATAAGGGGGGCGGGCAGGGAAGTGGAGCTGGGTCCATGATGGGATCAGGCCACGATCGTATTAAATGGCGGAATAGGGCTCGAGGGGCCGAATGGCCCACTCCTGCTCCTATGTTCTTTTCTGAGGGCGTTCTCGTTTACATAAAATGTTCCAAGATGCTTTGCAGGAACGATTTACCAAACCAAAATTGACCCCGAGCCCCACACCGGGAGATATTAGGGACAGGCGACCAAAAGCTGGGTCACAGAGGTGGGTTTTAAGGAGCGTCTTGAAGGAGAAGAGAGAGAGAGGCGGAGAGGTTTAGGGAGGGAGTTCCAGAGCTTGGGGCCCCAGGCAGCTGAAGGCACGGCCACCGATGGTGGAGCGATCGGGGGATGCTCAAGGGGGCAGGATTGGAGGAGCGCAGAGATCTCGGGGAGGGTTACAGAGATAGGGAGGGGGGGGGCGAGGGAGGGATTTGAACAGGAGGATGAGAATTGTAGGGGCTGGAGGAGATAGGGAGGGATTTGAACAGGAGGATGAGAATTGTAGGGGCTGGAGGAGGTTACAGAGATAGGGAGGGGGGCGAGGGAGGGATTTGAACAGGAGGATGAGAATTGTCGGGGCTGGAGGAGGTTACAGAGATAGGGAGGGGGGCGAGGGAGGGATTGGAACAGGAGGATGAGAATTGTAGGGGCTGGAGGGGGTCTCAAAGTGATTTACAGCCAATGAAGTACTTTGGGAGTGTGGTCACTGTTGTATTGTGGGGAAAAGCCAATTTGCGCACAGCAAGCTCCCACACACAGCGATGTGATAATGACCCGGATTAATCTGTTTTAGTGATGTTGGTCGAGGGATAAATATCGGCCCCAGGACACCGGGGAGAACTCCCCCTGCTCTTCTTCCAAATAGTGGCCCCGGGATCTTTTACATCCACCCGAGAGGGCAGACGGGGCCTCGGTTTAACGTCTCATCCCGAAAGACGGCACCTCCGACTATATGGCGCTCCCTCAGTACTGCCCCTCCGACAGTGCGGGGTTCCCTCAGTACTGCCCCTCCGACAGTGCGGCACTCCCTCAGTACTGCCCCTCCGACAGTGCGGCACTCCCTCAGTACTGCCCCTCCGACAGTGCGGCACTCCCTCAGTACTGCCCCTCCGACTGTACGGCACTCCCTCAGTACTGCCCCTCCGACAGCGCAGTACGGACTCCCTCAGTACTGCCCCTCCAACAGTGCAGTGCAGCACTCCCTCAGTACT
>NW_027252011.1:5000-17500 GCF_044704955.1 Pristiophorus japonicus | reverse complement strand
TCAGCGCTCGGCTTGCGAGCGGCCAGACGCCCACACCCGTGGGTCCTCGCGCCCAGCAAAGCCCCCTCCGCTCCCTGGCGACGTCGCACGAGACCCCGCCCCAGGCACGCCCGCTCCCCTGCTCGCGAGCTCTCCCACCGAGGCAGCGTCGACGTGTGGCGAGACGGGAGGCCACGTCCCAAGGGCTTGAGGAACCGACCCTTCCCCGACGGCGGACACAGACCCGACGGCTGATGCGTGGGGAAGATCGCGTCAAGCTCTCCGACAGACTCTGTGCGACAGCGAGCTCCCGTGCGACAGAGGTTTATTCCAGCGACAGAGGTTTATTCCAGCTCTTGCCTTTCCCCGGCCCTCCCCAGGTTTTTACCGCGATTTGTCAAATTTGTGATCCGACTTCTCAGTAAAAAGTCAAAACTTTTCAACGGTACAAAACGGTGTGTCGTGGTTGCTTTTTTAAGGACGTCAGGAGCAGAAAGAGGCCCATTCGGCCCCTCGAGCCTGTTACACAGGAACAGGAGGAGGCCCATTCAGCCCCTCGAGCCTGTTACACAGGAACAGGAGGAGGCCCATTCGGCCCCTCGAGCCTGTTACACAGGAACAGGAGGAGCCCCATTCAGCCCCTCGAGCCTGTTACACAGGAACAGGAGGCCCATTCAGTCCCTCGAGCCTGTTACACAGGAACAGGAGGAGCCCCATTCAGCCCCTCGAGCCTGTTACACAGGAACAGGAGGAGGCCCATTCAGCCCCTCGAGCCTGTTACACAGGAACAGGAGGAGCCCCATTCAGCCCCTCGAGCCTGTTACACAGGAACAGGAGGAGGCCCATTCGGCCCCTCGAGCCTGTTACACAGGAACAGGAGGCCCATTCAGCCCCTCGAGCCTGTTACACAGGAACAGGAGGAGGCCCCATTCAGCCCCTCGAGCCTGTTACACAGGAACAGGAGGCCCATTCAGCCCCTCGAGTCTGTTACACAGGAACAGGAGGACCATTCAGCCTCTCGGGCCTGTTACACAGGAACAGGAGGAGGCCCATTCAGCCCCTCGAGCCTGTTACACAGGAACAGGAGGCCCATTCAGCCCCTCGAGTCTGTTACACAGGAACAGGAGGACCATTCAGCCTCTCGGGCCTGTTACACAGGAACAGGAGGAGGCCCATTCAGCCCCTCGAGCCTGTTACACAGGAACAGGAGACCCATTCAGCCCCTCGAGCCTGTTACACAGGAACAGGAGGAGGCCCATTCCGCCCCTCGAGCCTGTTACACAGGAACAGGGGGAGGCCCATTCAGCCCCTCGAGCCTGTTGCACAGGAACAGGAGGAGGCCCATTCAGCCCCTCGAGCCTGTTACACAGGAACAGGAGGCCCATTCAGCCCCTCGAGCCTGTTACACAGGAACAGGAGGAGGCCCATTCAGCCCCTCGAGCCTGTTACACAGGAACAGGAGGAGGCCCATTCAGCCCCTCGAGCCTGTTACACAGGAACAGGAGGAGGCCCATTCAACCCCTCGAGCCTGTTACACAGGAACAGGAGGAGGCCCATTCAGCCCCTCGAGCCTGTTACACAGGAACAGGAGGAGGCCCATTCAGCCCCTCGAGCCTGTTACACAGGAACAGGAGGAGGCCCATTCAGCCCCTCGAGCCTGTTACACCGGAACAGGAGGCCCATTCAGCCCCTCGAGCCCGTTACACAAGAACAGGAGGCCCATTCAGCCCCTCGAGCCTGTGACACAGGAACAGGAGACCCATTCAGCCCCTCGAGCCTGTGACACAGGAACAGGAGGCCCATTCAGCCCCTCGAGCCCGTTACACAGGAACAGGAGGCCCATTCAGCCCCTCGAGCCTGTTACACAGGAACAGGAGGAGGCCCATTCAGCCCCTCGAGCCTGTTACACAGGAACAGGAGGCCCATTCAGCCCCTCGAGCCTGTTGCACAGGAACAGGAGGAGGCCCATTCAGCCCCTCGAGCCTGTTACACAAGAACAGGAGGAGGCCCATTCAGCCCCTCGAGCCTGTCACACAGGAACAGGAGGCCCATTCAGCCCCTCGAGCCTGTTACACAGGAACAGGAGGCCCATTCAGCCCCTCGAGCCTGTTACACAGGAACAGGAGGAGGCTCATTCAGTCCCTCGAGCCTGCTTCGCCGATCAATGATGCTGATTTTCAACCTCAACTCCACTTTCCTGCCCGATCCCTCGATTTTTCCCCTAGCCTCAAAATCTATCGATCTCCCATCTCTCCAGAACATTGAAGTCCGTCACCCCCTGTACCATTCTGGTCAATCTCCTCTGCTCCAAGAAGAACCTAGAAAATAGGTGCAGGAGCAGGCCATTGGGCCCTTCGAGCCTGCACCACCATTCAATATGATCATGGCTGATCATGTAACTTCAGTACCCAACTCCTGCCTGCTCTCCATACCCCCCTGATCCCTTTAGCCGTAAGGGCCACATCTAACTCCCTTTTGAATATATCCAACGAACTGGCCCCCAACAACTTTCTGTGGTAGAGAATTCCACAGGTTCACAATTCTCTGGGTGAAGAAGTTTCTCCTCATCTCGGTCCTAAATGGCTTACCCCTTATCCTTAGACTGTGTGAGCCCTGGTTCTGGACTTCCTCAACATCGAGAACATTCTTCCTGCATCTAACCTGTCCAGTCCCATCAGAACTTTACATGTTTCTATGAGATCCCCCTCTCATTCTTCTAAACTCCAGTGAATATAAGCCCAGTCGATCCAGTCTTTCTTCATATGTCAGTCCTGCCATCCCGGGAATCAGTCTGGTGAACCTTCGCTGCACTCCCTCAATAGCAAGAATGTCCTTCCTCAGATTAGGAGACCAAAACTGGACACAATATTCCAGGTGTGGCCTCACCAAGGCCCTGTACAACTGCAGTAAGACCTCCCTGCTCCTATACTCAAATCCTCTCGCTATGAAGGCCAACATACCATTTGCCTCCTTCACCGCCTGCTGTACCTGCATGGCCAACTTTCAATGACTGATGTCCCATGACACCCAGGTCTCGTTCCACCTCCCCTTTTCCTAATCTGTCGCCATTGAGGTAATATTCTGCCTTCCTGTTTCTTGCCAACCAAAGTGGATAACCTCACATTTATCCACATTATACTGCATCTGCCATGCATTTGCCCCACTCACCTAACCTGTCCAAGTCACCCTGCAGCCTCTTAGCGTCCTCCTCACAGCTCACACCGCCACCCAGCTTAGTGTCATCTGCAAACTTGGAGACATTGCACTCAATTCCTTCGTCTAATTCCCAGTGTCTCGTGGGGTGCCGCAGGGATCAGTGCTGGGGCCCCAACTATTTACAGTCGTTCTTGACGACTCGGAAGAAGGGTCCGAGCGAAACGTCGCCACGTTTGCTGACGATACAAAGGGCTGGGAGGAAAAGCAATGAGTGAGGGGGCCACTCAAAATCTGCGAAAGGACATTGTCGGGGGTGCGGTGTGTGGGGACAGGTTCACCTCTGACCTTCGGAGGGGTTCGAATCGCTCCCACTCCCCCGGGTTCTCGACTTTGTGAATTTATTCGGGGGTGGGGGGGAGGTTGCGATGAAGTGCAAGGGACAACTGGTTTGGTGCACAAGAACTTCGAATTTTATTCAAGGCAAGAAAATACAATGTCAAACTCAAATAAAGAACAACACATCACACGTTCAAAGGGGTTTACAGTGACTAATATACCTCCCACCTCCCAATGCCTAACACTGACTAGGTTAAACTCTCGGTCAAACAGGGGCCCTGCTCACCAATCCATTACTGGGAGTTGGCGGTGCTTTGCGATTTCAGGGTTCGCTGGATTCTGTCGGTTCTGCTCGCCGCACCCCGAACATCTTCGAAGACGTTCAATCTTTAGTTGGGTGGTGTCCGCTGATTCGCTCTGGGGCATGTGCCCACTTTCTGTCGTTAGAAATAGCTTTCAAAGTCTCTTTCGGTCATTTTTTTTTTTTTTACCCCGTTGGTAGTCAGGCCGAGGTTGTCACGTGCAAACTTTCGATCCTTCGGTTTGTCCCTTGCGGAGTTTTGTTGCGACATTGGTCGATTGCGGTGTCTTCGGTGATGCGCGACAAACCTTCTGGAATTTTTTTGAGGGTGTTTCCAGCAGAGTGGACAAGGGGAGAACCAGTGGATGTGGTACATTTGGACTTTCAGAAGGCTTTCGACAAGGTCGCACACAAGAGATTGATGTGCAAAGTTAAAGCACGTAGGATTGGGGGTAGTGTGCTGACGTGGATTGAGAACTGGTTGTCAGACAGGAAGCAAAGAGTAGGAGTAAATGGGGACTTTTCAGAATGGCAGGCAGTGACTAGTGGGGTACCGCAAGGTTCTGTGCTGGGGCCCCAGCTGTTTACGTTGTACATTAATGATTTAGACGAGGGGATTAAATGCAGTATCTCCAAATTTGCGGATGACACTAAGTTGGGTGGCAGTGTGAGCTGCGAGGAGGATGCTATGAGGCTGCAGGGTGACTTGGACAGGTTAGGTGAGTGGGCAAATGCATGGCAGATGCAGTATAATGTAGATAAATGTGAGGTTATCCACTTTGGTGGCAAAAACAGAGAGACAAGACTATTATCTGAATGGTGACAGATTAGGAAAAGGGGAGGTGCAACGAGACCTGGGTGTCATGGGACATAAGTCATTGAAGGTTGGCATGCAGGTACAGCAGGCGGTGAAGAAGGCAAATGGCATGTTGGCCTTCATAGCGAGAGGATTTGAGTATAGGAGCAGGGAGGTCTTACTGCAGTTGTACAGGACCTTGGTGAGGCCTCACCTGGAATATTGTGTTCAGTTTTGGTCTCCTAATCTGAGGAAGGACATTCTTGCTATTGAGGGAGTGCAGCGAAGGTTCACCAGACTGATTCCCGGGATGGCAGGACTGACATATGAAGAAAGACTGGATCGACTGGGCTTATATTTACTGGAATTTAGAAAAATGAGAGGGGATCTCATAGAAACATATAAAATTCTGACGGGACGGGACAGGTTAGATGCAGGAAGAATGTTCCCGATGTTGGGGAAGTCCAGAACCAGGGCTCACACAGTCTAAGGATAAGGGGTAAGCCATTTAGGACCGAGATGAGGAGAAACTTCTTCACCCAGAGAATTGTGAACCTGTGGAATTCTCTACCACAGAAAGTTGTTGGGGGCCAGTTCGTTGGATATATTCAAAAGGGAGTTAGATGTGGCCCTTACGGCTAAAGGGATCAGGGGGGTATGGAGAGAAGGCAGGAGTGGGGTACTGAGGTTGCATGATCAGCCATGATCATATTGAATGGTGGGGCAGGCTCGAAGGGCCCAATGGCGGGGGGCAGGCTCGAAGGGCCCAATGGCCTGCTCCTGCACCTATTTTCTATGTTTCTTAGCCCTGCCCACACAGACCCAATCTGCGTTGTCAAATCCAAAATTCGATTAAAGTTCGTAGATTCTTCTATGTGCACTTTAGGATCTCAAACTTTCTGGTAGACTGTTCCAAATTAAATTTCCTTTCCAATGAGTCCAAACACTCATTGGTTGGGGGATTCTCCCACCAATTTTGCAACTCTACACAGGGACAGGCTAAGTGAGTGGGCAAAAATTTGTCCGATGGAGTATAATGTGGGAAAGTGTGAGGTCATGCACTTTGGCAGAAAAAAAAATCACAGAGCAAGTTATTATTTAAACGGAGAAAGATTACAAAGTGCGGCAGTACAGCGGGACCTGGGGGTTACTTGTACATGAAACACAAAAGGTTAGTACGCAGGTACAGCAAGTGATCAGGAAGGGCCAATGGTATCTTGGCCCTTTATTGCAAAGGGGATGGAGTATAAAAGCAGGGAAGTCTTGCTCCAGTTACACAGGGTATTGGTGAGGCCACACCTGGAGTACTGCGTGCACAGTTTTGCTCTCCGTATTTACGAAAGGATACACTTTGCTTTGGAGGCAGTTCAGAGAAGGTTCACTTGGTTGATTCCGGGGATGAGGGGGTTGACTTATGAGGAAAGGTTGAGGAGGTTGGGCCTCTACTCATTGGAGTTCAGAAGAATGAGAGGTGATCTTATCGAAACGTATCAGATTATGAGGGGGGCTCGACAAGGTGGATGCAGAGAGGATGTTCCCACTGAAGGGGGAGACTAGAACTAGGGGGCATGGTCTTAGAATAAGGGGCCGCCCATTTAAAACTGAGATGAGGAGGAATTTCTTCTCTCAGAGGGTTGTAAATCTGTGGAACTCGCTGCCTCAGAGAGCTGTGGAAGCCGGGACATTGAATATATTTAAGGCAGAGATAGACAGTTTCTTAACCGATAAGGGGACGGGCAGGGAAGTGGAGCTGGGTCCATGATCGGATCAGGCCACGATGGTATTAAATGGTGGAGCAGGGCTCGATGGGCCGAATGGCCCACTCCTGCTCCTATTTCTGATGTTCCTGTGAAGTACTTTGTTTTTTCGAAGTGCAGTCGCTGTTGTAATGCGGGAATACGCATTTTTCTCAGTTCCCCAGTTTGTGCACCTGTCCTAAACCGTTGGCTTCTAACCTCCAAGACCCCCCCCCAAACGACCCCCTTCACACCTCCCTCCGTGCAGACAAGAGCAAAATCCTGCTCATGCTGGAAACTGAAATACAACAACAGCTTGTACTAATATAGCGCCTCTAACGTAGTGAAACGTCGCAAGGCAGTGAGTCCCGCTAACTTTCACCCGCAGGGTGGGCCTCCCAACACAGCATCGCTCCTTCTGTGAACCACACCTTCAACGCAGTGTCTAACCCGGAGAGATAAGGGAAATGGATATCTGGTGATCTGCCTCTTGTAGCTAACAAGTGAGCAACTCCCACTGTGTGAAGAAGAGGTAAGCGTTTGTAAACTTAGCAAAGGCTTTGCTCGAGAGAGAGAGAGAGAGAGGGAGAGAGCGAGGCAGTGGGATCAGTTTGGAGATTGATACAGGACTATGGGGAGAGAGCGGGGCAGTGGGATTAGTTTGGGGATTGATACAGGGCTATGGGGAGAGAGCGGGGCAGTGGGATTAGTTTGGGGGTTGATACAGGACTATGGGGAGAGAGCGGGGCAGTGGGATTAGTTTGGGATTGTTCCAGGGCCATAGGGAGAGAGCGGGGCAGTGGGATTAGTTTGTGGATTGATACAGGGCTATGGGGAGAGAGCGGGGCAGTGGGATTAGTTTGGGGATTCATATAGGACTATGGGGAGAGAGCGGGGCAGTGGGATTAGTTTGGGGATCGACACAGGGCTATGGGGAGAGAGTGGGGCAGTGGGATTAGTTTGGGATTGATACAGGGCTATGGGGAGAGAGCGGGGCAGTGGGATTAGTTTGGGGATTGATACAGGACTATGGGGAGAGAGCGAGGCAGTGGGATTAGTTTGGGATTGTTCCAGGGCCATAGGGAGAGAGCGGGGCAGTGGGATTAGTTTGGGGGTTGATACAGGACTATGGGGAGAGAGCGGGGCAGTGGGATTAGTTTGGGATTGTTCCAGGGCCATAGGGAGAGAGCGGGGCAGTGGGATTAGTTTGTGGATTGATACAGGGCTATGGGGAGAGAGCGGGGCAGTGGGATTAGTTTGGGGATTGATACAGGGCTATGGGGAGAGAGCGGGGCAGTGGGATTAGTTTGGGGATTGATACAGGGCTATGGGGAGAGAGCGGGGCAGTGGGATTAGTTTGGGGATTGATATAGGACTATGGGGAGAGAGCGGGGCAGTGGGATTAGTTTGGGGATCGACACAGGGCTATGGGGAGAGAGTGGGGCAGTGGGATTAGTTTGGGATTGATACAGGGCTATGGGGAGAGAGCGGGGCAGTGGGATTAGTTTGGGATTGATACAGGACTATGGGGAGAGAGCGGGGCAGTGGGATTAGTTTGGAGATTGATACAGGACTATGGGGAGAGAGCGGGGCAGTGGGATTAGTTTGGGATTGATACAGGACTATGGGGAGAGAGCGGGGCAGTGGGATTAGTTTGGGGATTGATACAGGACTATGGGGAGAGAGCGGGGCAGTGGGATTAGTTTGGGGATTGATACAGGACTATGGGGAGAGAGCGGGGCAGTGGGATTAGTTTGGGGATTGATACAGGACTATGGGGAGAGAGCGGGGCAGTGGGATTAGTTTGGGGATTGATACAGGACTATGGGGAGAGAGCGGGGCAGTGGGATTAGTTTGGGGATTGATACAGGACTATGGGGAGAGAGCGGGGCAGTGGGATTAGTTTGGGGATTGATACAGGGCTATGGGGAGAGCGGGGCAGTGGGATTAGTTTGGGGATTGATACAGGGCTAAGGGGAGAGAGCGGGGCAGTGGGATTAGTTTGGGGATTGATACAGGACTATGGGGAGAGAGCGGGGCAGTGGGATTAGTTTGGGGATTGATACAGGGCTATGGGGAGAGCGGGGCAGTGGGATTAGTTTGGGGATTGATACAGGACTATGGGGAGAGAGCGGGGCAGTGGGATTAGTTTGGGGATTGATACAGGACTATGGGGAGAGAGCGGGGCAGTGGGATTAGTTTGAACGGCTGTTAAACAGCCTACTGCTTCAGTAATCGGCGAGAGAGTTACTGGAAGAATGAGATGACATCATCAAAGGACATTCATTTGAACCGACCTTGGGATCAATAACACAGAGCAGAAAAATGATTAAGAGTGTGGTTCGTGCTGGAATAGAATAATGATTAACAGGAAAATACCATAATTACTTGCAGTTCCATAACCTTGTCCGCTTAACCTAATTTCGGTCAACTTGATTTCAGCAGAACTTAAGAAATCGGAGCAGGAGTGGGCCATTCGGCCCCTCGAGCCTGTTACACAGGAACAGGAGTGGGCCATTCGGCCCCTCGAGCCCTGCTCCGCCATTTAATACGATCGTGGCCTGATCCGATCATGGACCCAGCTCCACTTCCCTGCCCGCCCCCTTATCGGTTAAGAAACTGTCTATCTCTGTCTTAAATATATTCAATGTCCCGGCTCCCACAGCTCTCTGAGGCAGCGAGTTCCACAGATTTACAACCCTCCGAGAGAAGAAATTCCTCCTCATCTCAGTTTTAAATGGGCGGCCCCTTATTCTAAGACCATGCCCCCTAGTTCTAGTCTCCCCCATCAGTGGGAACATCCTCTCTGCATCCACCTTGTCGAGCCCCCTCATAATCTGATACGTTTCCATAAGATCGCCTCTCATTCTTCTGAACTCCAATGAGTAGAGGCCCAACCTCCTCAACCTTTCCTCACAAGTCAACCCCTTCATCTCCGGAATCAACCGAGTGAACCTTCTCTGAACTGCCTCCAAAGCAAAGTGTGTCCTTTCGTAAATACAGAGAGCAAAACTGTGCACGCAGTACTCCAGGTGTGGCCTCACCAATACCCTGTGTAACTGGAGCAAGACTTCCCTGCTTTTATACTCCATCCCCCTTTGCAATAAAGGCCAAGATACCATTGGCCCTTCCTGATCACTTGCTGTACCTGCATACTAACCTTTTGTGTTTCATGTACAAGTAACCCCCAGGTCCCGCTGTACTGCGGCACTTTGCAATCTTTCTCCGTTTAAATAATGTATTGACGTGGATAGAGAACTGGTTGGCAGACAGGAAGCAGAGAGTCGGGATAAACGGGTCCTTTTCAGAATGGCAGGCAGTGACTAGTGGGGTACCGCAGGGCTCAGTGCTGGGACCCCAGCTATTTACAATATACATTAATGATTTAGATGAAGGAATTGAGTGTAATATCTCCAAGTTTGCAGATGACACTAAGCTGGGTGGCGGTGTGAGCTGTGAGGAGGATGCTAAGAGGCTGCAGGGTGACTTGGACAGGTTAGGTGAGTGGGGCAAATGCATGGCAGATGCAATATAATGTGGATAAATGTGAGGTGATCCACTTTGGGGGCAAAAACAGGAAGGCAGAATATTATCTGAATGGTGACAGATTAGGAAAAGGGGAGGTGCAACGAGACCTGGGTGTCATGGGACATCAGTCACTGAAAGTTGGCCATGCAGGTACAGCAGGCGGTGAAGAAGGCAAATGGTATGTTGGCCTTCATAGCGAGAGGATTTGAGTATAGGAGCAGGGAGGTCTTACTGCAGTTGTACAGAGCCTTGGTGAGGCCACATCTGGAATATTGTGTTCAGTTTTGGTCTCCTAATCTGAGGAAGGACATTCTTGCTGTTGAGGGAGTGCAGCGAAGGTTCACCAGACTGATTCCCGGGATGGCAGGACTGACATATGAAGAAAGACTGGATCGACTGGGCTTATATTCACTGGAGTTTAGAAGAATGAGAGGGGATCTCATAGAAACATATAAAATTCTGACGGGACTGGACAGGTTAGATGCAGGAAGAATGTTCCCGATGTTGGGGAAGTCCAGAACCAGGGCTCACACAGTCTAAGGATAAGGGGTAAGCCATTTAGGACCCAGATGAGGAGAAACTTCTTCACCCAGAGAATTGTGAACCTGTGGAATTCTCTACCACAGAAAGTTGTTGGGGGCCAGTTCGTTGGATATATTCCAAAGGGAGTTAGATGTGGCCCTTACGGCTAAAGGGATCAGGGGGGTATGGAGAGAAGGCAGGAGTGGGGTACTGAAGTTGCATGTTCAGCCATGATCATATTGAATGGTGGGGCAGGCTCGAAGGGCCCAATGGTGGGGGGCAGGCTCGAAGGGCCCAATGGCCTGCTCCTGCACCTATTTTCTATGTATTGATGGAACCAAGGCAGACGACTCGATTCAGGTCGGACAGACAGGAGAGGGGCTGAATGGCCTGTTGTGCCAAGGGATTTTATAGAGAGAGGGAGGGAAAGAGAGACACACATGCGGAGATAGGACGGAGGGCGAATGTCAGCTGAGTTTCACGGGCAGGACTCTCGCCCGAGTCAGAGGGGCTGTGGGGTCTAGTCCTTCCTCAGGTTAGGAGACCAAAACTGAACACAATATTCCAGGTGAGGTCTCACCAAGGCCCTGTACAACTGCAGTAAGACCTCCCTGCTCCTATACTCAAATCCTCTCGCTATGAAGGCCAACGTACCATTTGCCTTCTTCACCGCCTGCTGTACCTGCATGGCCAACTTTCAATGACCGATGTCCCATGACACCCAGGTCTCGTTGCACCTCCCCTTTTCCTAATCTGTCACCATTCATTTCCCAACTCGCTTTGTGTCGTCATGAGGAGTTCGACGAGGTCGTGTGCAAAGTGAGGTGTGCACCGCTACACAAGATGCACTGCAGCAACTCGCCAAGGCTTCTTCGCTGTTCCCTCCCACACTCGTGACCTCTACCTCCGACAGTACGGCACTCCCTCAGTACCGCCCCTCCGACAGTGCGGCACTCCCTCAGTAGTGCCCCTCCGACAGCGCAGTACGGCACTCCCTCAGTACTGCCCCTCCGACAGCGCAGTACGGCACTCCCTCAGTACTGCCCCTCCGACAGTACGGCCCTCCCTCAGTACTGCCCCTCCGACAGCACAGTACGGCACTCCCTCAGTACTGCCCCTCCGACAGTACGGCGCTCCCTCATTACTGCCCCCTCCGAAGGCGCAGTACGGCACTCCCTCAGTACTGCCCCTCCGACAGTACGGCACTCCCTCAGTACTGCCCCTCCGACAGCGCAGTACGGCACTCCCTCAGTACTGCCCCTCCGACAGTACGGCGCTCCCTCATTACTGCCCCCTCCGAAGGCGCAGTACGGCACTCCCTCAGTACTGCCCCTCCGACAGTACGGCGCTCCCTCAGTACTGCCCCCTCCGACAGCGCAGTACGGCACTCCCTCAGTACTGCCCCTCCGACAGTACGGCGCTCCCTCAGTACTGCCCCCTCCGACAGCGCAGTACGGCACTCCCTCAGTACTGCCCCTCCGACAGTACGGCACTCCCTCAGTACTGCCCCTCCGACAGTACGGCACTCCCTCAGTACTGCCCCTCCGACAGCGCAGTACGGCACTCCCTCAGTACCGCCCCTCCGACAGCGCAGTACGGCACTCCCTCAGTACTGCCCCTCCGACAGTACGGCACTCCCTCAGTACTGCCCCTCCGACAGTACAGCACTCCCTCAGTACTGCCCCTCCGACAGCGCAGTACGGCACTCCCTCAGTACCGCCCCTCCGACAGCGCAGTACGGCACTCCCTCAGTACTGCCCCTCCGACAGTACGGCACTCCCTCAGTACTGCCCCTCCGACAGTACAGCACTCCCTCAGTTTTGCACACTTTGAAATTATGCCCAAGTCCAGTTATCAATTTATACAGGGCTATGGGGAGAGAGCGGGACAGTGGGATTAGTTTGGAGATTGATACAGGACTATGGGGAGAGAGCGGGGCAGTGGGATTAGTTTGGGGATTGATACAGGACTATGGGGAGAGAGCGGGGCAGTGGGATTAGTTTGGAGATTGATACAGGGCTATGGGTAGAGCGCGGGGCAGTGGGATTAGTTTGGGATTGACACAGGACTATGGGGAGAGAGCGGGGCAGTGGGATTAGTTTGGAGATTGATACAGGACTATGGGGAGAGAGCGGGGCAGTGGGAT
>NW_027252010.1:0-32374 GCF_044704955.1 Pristiophorus japonicus | reverse complement strand
GCCCATCGTGTCCGCGTCGGCCAACAAGAGGCTCTCCAGCCTAATCCCACTTTCCAGCTCTAGGTCCATAACCTTGCAGGTTTCGGCACTTCAGGTGCGCATCCAAGCACTTTTAAAATGTGGTGAGGGTTTCTGCCTCTACCACCCTTTCAGGCAGTGAGTTCCAGACCCCCACAACCCTCTGCGTGAAGAAATTTCCCCTCTAAACTTTCTACCAATTACTTTAAATTTATGCCTCCTTGTTGATGACCCCTCTGCTAAGGGAAATAGGCCCTTTCTATCCACTATATCTAGGCCCCTCATCATTTTATACAGCTCAATGAAGTCTCCCCTGAGGCTCTGTTCCATGGAAAACAAACCCAGCCTATCTAATCTGTCCTCATGGCTAAGATTCTCCACTCCCGGCAACAGACTCGTAAATCTCCTCTGTATCCTCTTCAGTGCAATCATGTCCTTCCTGTAATATGGCGACCAGAACTGCACGCAGTACTCCAGCAGTGGCCAAACCTGCCCCACCGACCCCATCTCTTGTATTCTATTCCTCGGATAATAAAGGCAAGCATTTCATATTCCTTCTTAACCACCTTATCGACGTGGCCTGCTACTTACAGGGATCTGTGGACACGCACTGCCTGGATTCTGGGGAGGACCCAGCAGATTGGAAAACTGCAAATGTAATGACCCTATTTAAAAAAGGAGGAAGACAAAAAGCAGGAAACTATAGACCAGTTAGCCTAACGTCTATGGTTGGGAAAATGTTGGCGTCCATTATTAAAAAAGCAGTAGCAGGACATAGAAACATAGAAACGTAGAAAATAGGTGCAGGAGAAGGCCATTCGGCCCTTCGAGCTTGCACCACCATTCAATAAGATCATGGCTGATCTTTTTGCTCAGTACCCCTTTCCTGCTTTCTCTCCATACCTCTTGATCCCTTTAGCCTTAAGGGCCACATCTAACTCCCTCTTGAATATATCTAACGAACTGGCATCGACAACTCTCTGTGGCAAAGAATTCCACAGGTTAACAACTCTCTGAGTGAAGAAGTTTCTCCACATCTCGGTCCTAAATGGCTTCCCCCTTATCCCTTAGACTCTGACCCCTGGTTCTGGACTTCCCCAAACATCGGGAACATTCTTCCTGCCTCTAACCTGCCCAGTACCGTCAGAATTTTATATGTTTCTATGACATCTCCTCTCATTCTTCTAAACTCCAGTGAATGCAGGCCCAGTCGATCCAGTTTCTCCTCATATGTCAGTCCTGCCATCCCGTGAATAAGTCTGGTGAACCTTCGCCGCACTCCCTCAATTGCAAGAACATCCTTCTTCAGATTAGAAGACCAAAACTGATACACAATATTCCAGGTGACGCCTCACCAAGGCCCTTTAAATCTGCAGTAAGACCTCCCTGCTCCAATACTCAAATTCCCCAGCTATGAAGGTCAACATGCCATGTGTCTTCTTCACTGCCTGCTGTACCTGCATGCCAACTTTCAATGATTGATGTACCATGACACCCAGGTCACGTTGCACCACCCCTTTTCCTAATCTGTCACCATTCAGATAATATTCTGCCTTCACGTTTTTGCCACCAAAGTGGATAACCTCACATTTATCTACACTATACTGCATCTGCCATGTATTTGCCCACTTACCGAAACTGTGCAAGTCACCCTACAGCCTATTAGCATCCTCCTCACAGCTCACACCGCCACCAAGCTTAGATTCACCTGCAAACTTGGAGATATTACAATCAATTCCGTTGATTCCATCTAAATCGTTGATGTATATTGTAAATAGCTGGGGTCCCAACACTGAGTCCAGTGGCATCCAACTCGTCACTGCCTGCGATACTGAGAAGGACCCATTTATCCCTGTTCCCTGCTACCTGTCTGCCAACCAGTTCTCTACCCACATCAATACATTACCCCCAATACCATATGCTTTAATTTTGCAAACTAATCTCTTGTGTGGGACCTTGTCAAAAGCCTTTTGAATGTTCAAACACATTACATCCACTGGTTTTCCCTTGTCCACTCTGCTAGTTGCATCCTAAAAAAATTCTCGAAGATTTGTCAAGCAAGATTTCCCTTTCATAAATCCTTGCTGACTTGGACAGATCTTGTCACTGCTTTCCAAATGTGCTGCTTTTTCATCTTTAATAATTGATTCCAGCATTTTCCCCACTACTGATGTCAGGCTAATCGGTCTATAATTATACATTTTCTCGCTCCCTCCTTTTTTAATACGTGTTGTTACATTAGTTCCCCTCCAGTCCATAGCAACTGATCCAGAGTCGATAGACTGTTGGAAAATGATCACCAATGCATCCACTATTTCTAGGGCTACTTCCGTAAATACTCTGGGATGCAGACTATCAGGCCCTGTGGATTTATTGGCCTTCAATCCCATCAATTTGCCTAACACAATTTCCTGACTAATAAAGATTTCCTTCAGTTCCTACTTCTCGCTAGACCCTCGGTCTCCAAGTATTTCCAGAAGGTTATATGTATCTTCCTTCGTGAAAACAGAACGAAAGTATTTGTTCAATTGGTCTGCCATTTCTTTGTTCCCCATTATAAATTCACCTGATTCTGACTGCAAGTGACCTATGTTTGTCTTCACTAATCGTTTTCTCTTCACATATCTACAGAAGCTTTTGCAGTCAGTTTTTATGTTCCCTGCAAGCTTCCTCTTATACTCTATTTTTCCGCTCCTAATTAAACCCTTTGTCCTCCTCGACTGAATTCTAAATTTCTCCCAGTCCTCAGGTTTACTGCTTTTTCTGGCCAATTTATATGCCTCTCCTTGGAATTAACACTTTCCCTAATTTCCCTTCTTAGCCACGGTTGAGCCACATTCCCCGTTTCAGTTTTTTTCTCCAGACGTGGATGTACAATTGTTGAAGTTCATCCATATGATCTTTAAATGTTTGCCATTGCCTATCCACCATCAACCCTTTAAGTCTCATTTGCCAGTCTATTCTAGCCAATTCACATCTCATACCATTGACGTTATCTTTCCTCAAGTTCAGGATTCTCGTCTCTGAATTAACTGTGCCACTCTCCATCTTAATAAAGAATTGTACCATATTGTGGTCAATCTTCCCCAAGAGGCGTCGAACAACAAGATTGCTATTAGTCCTTTCTCATTCCACATCACCGAGTCTAGGATAGCCAGCCCTCTAGTTGGCTCCTCGACATATTGGTCAAGAAAACCATTCCTAATACACTCCAGGAAATCCACCTCCACTGTATTTAGAAACATAGAAACATAGAAAATAGGTGCAGGAGTAGGCCATTCGGACCTTCTAGCCTGCACCACCATTCAATGAGTTCATGGCTGAACATGCACCTTCAGTACCCCATTCCTGCTTTCTCACCATACCCCTTGATTCCCCTAGTAGTAAGGACTTCATCTAACTCCTTTTTGAATATATTTAGTGAATTGGCCTCAACAACTTTCTGTGGTAGAGAATTCCACAGGTTCCCCACTCTCTGGGTGAAGAAATTCCTCCTCATCTCGGTCCTAAATGGCTTACCCCTTATCCTTAGTCTGTGCCCCCTGGTTCTGGACTTCCCCAACATTGGGAACATTCTTCCTGCATCTAACCTGTCTAACCCAGTCAGAATTTTAAACGTTTCTATGAGGTCCCCTCTCATTCTTCTGAACTCCAGTGAATACAAGCCCAGTTGATCCAGTCTTTCTTGATAGGTCAGTCCCGCCATCCCGGGAATCAGTCTGGTGAACCTTCGATGCACTCCCTCAATAGCAAGAATGTCCTTCCTCAGGTTAGGAGACCAAAATTGTACACAATACTCCAGGTATGGCCTCACCAGGGCCCTGTACAACTGTAGCAATACCTCCCTGCCCCTGTACTCAAATCCCTTCGCTATGAAGGCCAACATGCCATTTGCTTTCTTAACCGCCTGCTGTACCTGCATGCCAACCTTCAATGACTGATGTACCATGACACCCAGGTCTCGTTGCACCTCCCCTTTTCCTAATCTGTCACCATTCAGATAATAGTCTGTCTCTCTGTTTTTACCACCAAAGTGGATAACCTCACATTTATCCATATTATACTTCTTCTGCCATGCATTTGCCCACTCACCTAACCTATCCAATTCGCTCTGCTGCCTCATAGCATCCTCCTCGCAGCTCACACTGCCACCCAACTTAGTGTCATCCGCAAATTTGGAGATACTACATTTAATCCCCTCGTCTAAATCATTAGTATACAGTGTAAACAGCTGGGGCCCCAGCACAGAACCTTGCGGTACCCCACTAGTCACTGCCTGCCATTCTGAAAAGTCCCCATTTACTCCTACTCTTTGCTTCCTGTCTGACAACCAGTTCTCACTTCATGTCAGCACACTACCCCCAATCCCATGTGCTTTAACTTTGCACATTAATCTCTTGTGTGGGACCTTGTCGAAAGCCTTCTGAAAGTCCAAATATACCACTTCAACTGGTTCTCCCTTGTCCACTCTACTGGAAACATCCTCAAAAAATTCCAGAAGATTTTTCAAGCATGATTTCCCTTTCACAATCCATGCTGACTTGGACCTATCATATCACCTCTTTCCAAATGCACTGCTATGATATCTTTAATAATTGATTCCATCATTTTACCCACTACCGATGTCAGACTGTGGATGGGCAATGGCAGACATTTAGAGACCGCATGGATGAACTACAACAATTCTACATGCCTGTCTGGCGTAAAAATAAAAAAGGGAAGGTGGCTCAACCGTCCACAGTCAACCCCTTCAGTATCATTCCCTGTTATCTCTCCCTCCTTTTTTAAAAAGTGGGGTTGCATTGGCTACCCTCCACTCCATAGGAACTGATTCAGAGTCAATGGAATGTTGGAAAATGACTGTTAATGCATCCACTATTTCCAAGGCCACCTCCTTAAGTACTCTGGGATGCAGTCCATCAGGCCCTGGGGATTTATCGGCCTTCAATCCCATCAATTTCCCCAACACAATTTCCCGACTAATAAGGATTTCCCTCAGTTCCTCCTCCTTACTAGACCCTCCGACCCCTTTTATATCCGGAAGGTGGTTTGTGTCCTCCTCAATGAATACCAAACCAAAGTACTTGTTCAATTGGTCTGCCATTTCTTTGTTTCCCGTTATGACTTCCCCTGATTCTGACTGCAGGGGACCTACGTTTGTCTTTACTAAACATTTTCTCTTTACATATCTATAGAAACTTTTGCAATCCGTCTTAATGTTCCCTGCAAGCTTCTTCTCCTACTCCATTTTCCCTGCCCTAATCAAACCCTTTGTCCTCCTCTGCTGAGTTCTAAATATCTCCCAGTTCCCAGGTTCGCTGCTATTTCTGGCCAATTTGTATGCCACTTCCTTGGTTTTAATACTATCCCTGATTTCCCTTGATAGCCACGGTTGAGCCACCTTCCCTTTTTTATTTTTACGCCAGACAGGCATGTACAATTGTTGTAGTTCATCCATGCGGTCTCTAAATGTCTGCCATTGCCCATCCACAGTCAACCCCTTCAGTATCATTCGCCAATCTATCCTAGCCAATTCACGCCTCATACCTTCAAAGTTACCCTTCTTTAAGTTCTGGACTATGGTCTCTGAATTAACTGTTTCATTCTCCATCCTAATGCAGAATTCCACCATATTATGGTCACTCTTCCCCAAGGGGTCTCGCACAGCGAGATTGCTAATAAATCCTCTCTCATTGCACAATACCCAGTCTAAGATGGCCTCCCCCCTAGTTGGTTCCTCGACATATTGGTCTAAAAAACCATCCCTTATGCACTCCAGGAAATCCTCCTCCACCGTATTGCTTCCAGTTTGGTGAACCCAATCTATGTGCATATTAAAGTCACCCATTATAACTGCTGCACCTTTATTGCACGCACCCCTAATTTCATGTTTGATGCCCTCACCAACATCACTACTACCGTTTGGAGGTCTGTACACAACTCCCACTAACGTCTTTTGCCCTTTGGTATTCTGCAGCTCTACCCATATAGATTCCACATCATCTAAGCTAATGTCCTTCCAAACTATTGCCTTAATTTCCTCCTTAACCAGCAATGCTACGCCACCTCCTTTTCCTTTTATTCTATCTTTCCTGAATGTTGAATACCCCTGGATGTTGAGTTCCCAGCCCTGATCATCCTGGAGCCACGTCTCCATAATCCCAATCACATAATATTTGTTAACATCTATTTGCACAGTTAATTCATCCACCTTATGTTGGATACTCCTTGCATTAAGACACAAAGCCTTCTGGCTTGTTTTTTTAACACCCTTTGTCCTTTTAGAATTTTGCTGTACAATTGCCCTTTTTGTTCTTTGCCTTGGGTTTCTCTGCCCTCCACTTTTCCTCATCTCCTTTCTGTCTTTTGCTGTTGCCTCCTTTTTGTTTCCCTCTGTCTCCCTGCATTGGTTCCCATCCCCCTGCCATATTAGTTTAAGTCCTCCCCAACAGCACTAGCAAACACTCGCCCGAGGACATTGGTTCCGGTCCTGCCCAGGTGCAGACCGTCCGGTTTGTACTGGTCCCACCTCCCCCAGAACCGGTTCCAATGCCCCAGGAATTTGAATCCCTCCCTGCTGCACCACTGCTCAAGCCACGTATTCATCTGCGCTATCCTGCGATTCCTACTCTGACTTTCCCGTGGCACTGTTAGCAATCCCGAGATTACTACTTTTGAGGTCCTACTTTTTAATTTAGCTCCTAGCTCCTTAAATTCGTTTTGTAGGACCTCATCCCTTTTTTTACCTATGTCGTTGGTACCAATGTGCACCACGACAACTGGCTGATCTCTCTCCCTTTTTTGAATGTCCTGCACCCGCTCCGAGACATCCTTGACCCTTGCACCAGGGAGGCAACATACCATCCTGGAATCTCGGTTGCGGCCGCAGAAACGCCTATCTATTCCCCTCACCATCGAATCCCCTATCACTATCGCTCTCCCACTCTTTTTCCTGCCCTCCTGTGCAACAGAGCCAGCCACGGTGCCATGAACTTGGCTGCTGCTGCCCTCCCCTGTTGAGTCATCCCCCTCAACAGTACTCAAAGCAGTGTATCTGTTTTGCAGGGGGATGACCACAGGGGACTCCTGCACTACCTTCCTTGCACTACTCTTCCTGCTGGTCTTCTATTCCCTAGCTGGCTGTGGACCCTTCTCCTGCGGTAAGACCAACTCGCTACACGTGATACTCACGTCATTCTCAGCATCGTGGATGCTCCAGAGCGAATCCACCCTCATAGATACACTTAAATTGGCAACAACAATGTTAAAAATTACTCACTGATATAGAAGAGAAAAAAGAAAAGAGAAAAACTATTCACCAATCACTCACCCTCTTGGCTGTGACGTCACCTTTTGATTTCTTTCTACTTCTTTTTTGCCTTCTCTCCCCGCTGCAGCTGCACAGGTACGCCTCTCGGACTGCCGCCGCCTCTCGCTGCCGCTGGGCCTTTATAGGCCTCACCAACCATGCACTCCCGCCTCTCGGACTGCCGACGCCTCTCGCTGCCGCTGGGCCTTTATAGGCCTCACCAACCACGCACTCCCGCCTCTCGGACTGCCGCCGCCTCTCGCTGCCGCTGGGCCTTTTATAGGCCTCACCAACCACGCACTCCCGCCTCTCGGACTGCCGCCGCCTCTCGCTGCCACTGGGCCTTTTATAGGCCTCACCAACCACGCACTCCCGCCTCTCGGTTTGGTTAGCCCAATGTCTATGCAGATTAAAGTTGCCCATGATAACTTCTGTAGCTTTCCGCATCCATAATTTCTTGTTTGATGCTGTCCCCAAACTCACTACTACTGTTTGGTTGTCTGTGCACAACTCCCATGAGTGTTTTCTGCCCTATGGTATTCCGCAGCTCTATCCATACAGATTCCACACCATCCAAGCGAATGTCCTTCCTTACGATTGCGTTAATTTCCTCTTTAACCAGCAACGTTACCCGACCTCCCTTTCCTTTCTGTCTATCCTTCTTGAATGTTGAATACCTCTGGATGTTGAGTTCCCAGCCTTGGTGACCCTGGAGCCATGTCTCTGTAATCCCAATTATATCATATTTGTTAATTGCTGTTGATGCAGTTAATTCGTCCCTCTTATTACGAATACTCCTCGCATTGAGGCACAGAGCCATCAGGCTTGTCTTTTTAACATACTTTCTCCCTTTAGAATTTTGCTGTAATGTGGTCCTTTTTGATTTTTGCCTTGTGTTTCTCTGCCCTCCACTTTTATTTTTCTTCTTTCTATCTTTTGCTTCCGCACCCATTTTACTTCCTTCTATCTCCCTGCATAGGTTCCCATCCCCCTGCCATATTAGTTTAACCCCTCCTTAACAGCACTAGCAAACACTCCCCGAGACATTGGTTCCGGTTCTGACCAGGTGCAGACCGTCCGTTTTGTACTGGTCCCACCTCCCCCAGAACCGGTTCCCATGTCCCAGGAATTTGAATCCCTCCCCCCTGCACTACTCATCAAGCCACATAGTCATCTGAGCTGTCCTGCAATTTCTACTCCGACTAGCACGTGGCACTGGTTGCAATCCTGAGATTACTACCTTTGAGATCCTACTTTTTAATTTAACTCCTAGCTCCCTAAACTCAGTTTTAGGACCTCATCCTGTTTTTTCCTATATCGTTGGTACCTATATATACCACAACAGCTGGCTGTTCACCCTTCCCCTCCAGAATACACTGCAGCCGCTCCGAGACATCCTTGACTTTTGCACCAGGGAGGCAACATACCATTCTGGAGTCTCGATTGCAGCCGCAGAAACATCTATCTTTTCCCCTTACAATAGAATCCCCTATCACTAGAGCTCTCCCACTCTTTTTCCTGCCCTCCTGTGCAGCAGAGCCACCCCAGGTGCCATGGACTTGGCTGCTGCTGCCTTCCCCTGATGAGTCATCTCCTCCAACAGTACCCAAGGTGGTGTATCTGTTTTGCAGGGGGATGACCGCAGGGGACTCCTGCACTACCTTCCTTCCACTCTCTTCCTGATGGTCACCCATTCCCTATCTGCCTGAGTAACCTTTACCCGCGGAGTGACCAACTCACTAAACGTGCTATTCACGACATCCTCAGCATCGCGGATGCTCCAGAGTGACACCATGCGCAGCTCCAGTGCCGCAATGCGGCCTGTTAGGTGCTGCAGCTGGATACACTTCCTGCACATGTAGTCATCAGGAACACTGGAAGCGCTCCTGACTTCCCACATAGCACAGGAGGAGCATGACATGTGTCCGAGCTCTCCTTCCATGACTTAACCATTAGATTACTTAATTTGGCAACATGCCAAAGGTTTCTTGCTGCTAAGAACAAGAAGAAAGACAAAGAAACAGAAAACTACTCACCACTCAACCAGCCAATCACTTACCCTCTTGGCTGTGACGTCACCCTTTGATTACTTGTGACTTCTTTCTTACTTTTGAGCCTGCACCAGCTGAAGCTCGCTGCTCGCTGCTCCTCCAGCCGCTGCTCCTCTGACTGCCGCCGATCCCCGGACTCCCGCTGGGCCTTTATAGGCCGCTGCTCACACCTCCTCCGGTCACTGCTCCTCCGACTTTTGGAAAAAAATAATTCAGTCAGGCAGAGTCTGTATGGATTTATGAAAGGGAAGTCATGTTTGACAAATTTGCTGGAATTCTTTGAGGATGTAATGAACAGGGTGGATAAAGGGGAACCAGGGGATGTGGTGTATTTGGACTTCCAGAAGGCATTTTGACAAGGTGCCACATAAAAGATTACTGCACAAAATAAAAGTTCACGGGGTTGGGGGTAATATATTAGCATGGATAGAGGATTGGCTAACTAACAGAAAACAGAAAGTCGGGATAAATGGTTCATTCTCTGGTTGGTAAACAGTAACTAGTGGGGTGCTGCAGGGATCAGTGCTGGGACCCCAACTCTTTATAATCTATATTAACGACTTGGAAAAAGGGACCGAGTGTAACGTAGTCAAAGATTGGAGGAAAAGCAATGTGTGAGGAGGACACAACAAATCTGCAAAACAACATAGCCAGGCTTAGTGAATGGGCAAAAATTTGGCAGATGGAGTATAATGTTGGAAAGTGCAAGGTTATGCACTTTGGCAGAAAAAATCAAGGACAAGTTATTATTTAAATGGAGAAAAATTGCACAGTGCTGCAGTAACAGCGGGACCTGTGGGTACTTGTGCATGAAACACAAAAGGTTAGTATGCAGGCACAGCAATTGATCAGAAGGCCAATGGAATCTTGGCCTTTATTGCAAAGGGGATGGAGTAAAAAAAGCAGAGAAGTCTTGTTGCAGTTATAAAGGAGATTGGTAAGGCAAGACCTGGAATACTGCGTGCAGTATTGGTTTCCATATTTAATACTGATTTACTTGCTTTGGAGATGTAGAATTTACCAATATTTCGCAAAGATTCCTTGTATCTGTTCCCCTGCAGAGGAGAAGAATCCCTTTCTCGACTTTTAAAATGGAAGGACAAACTTCGGGACACAAATGAGATTAAAGAGGAAGACGAGGCCTGCAGGGGATAAAAGGGGATGCATTCATGGAGCCCCCACAGTGTTTTAACTCATAAGAAAGAGAATTTAATTTGTACCTAAATTAAAGGAAGCCTGAGATCCCCTAAACATCTCTGGGAAGCAGCATATCAATTTTAAGATTCTACAACATTTTGGCTGCGAAAAAAGAGTTGCCGAATACATAACATGGGGCTAACCTCTGTGAAGCAAATTCGTGTATTAAGGATCCCAGACTGTCTGGGGGAACTATGCAACACCAATTCACCCCCAAATAGATAATCAAATTACCAACCATTATCGAAATGACACAACTCAATCAACTTACTGCTGAACAAGCCCGACAAATTCTGACAAAGAAGAGAGCTCAAAACTAATGAGCAGCTGCCTTGAAACAAAGAGCTGGGCCAGATTTGGTGGGAGATAAGGAAGCCTTTTTGGGATATATCTATTCCCAGTTTTACAAGGAAAAGAACACAAGCAGCCGGAAGTGGGGAGTGAAGAAATGGAGTAGTGGAGAAAACTGCAAGAAATCATCAAGGACCGACCGAGCATGCAAACAGCACGAGGCCCACGAAACGGAAGGTTGTCAGCAACCAAATTGACAATCCGGGCCACCACAACCAGCGAAACGACCAACCGAAACCAACTCAGCAAAAACCGAAGAATCAACATTCATTTCCACTCTACAATCTACTTCTGAACAACCAACGGGTGAGAAATTACCAAAAAGGACTAACTAAAACTATTCCTAACCAAAGAAAGTGGGTACTTACTCCATACATCCAAAACGCAACTTACTGCATCACCCCAACTGAAGACTACGCAGTCTGAAATCCTCTCCTCCGTCCGGGATACGGCTCGCCTAGAAGGCCAAGTACAGTGAACCCCGAAACCGCGATTCACCGGCAACTGTCAAATGCGATTGGTGAGCATAGCTCCTGAACCCCCAGAGCTATAACTTAGTTCGTCAGGGGAATTGAGAGAGCGGGAGGCTGGGATAACTTGTGTAAATGTATCTGCATTCTCCTCTTTACCCCATTTAGAGTTTAAGCTGTATTCTTTTCCCCATAGGCTGTATGTTGACAATTTATTCAACATGTTGTACCCCTTAGTGTCTATTGCTATTACTATTCTGTGTGTGTTATTAAAGATGTGCCTTTTACTTCCTTTTAAACACAATAAAGCCATACCTGCTTCCTATCTTGAAACCGATTGTTTGCCCAAGTCTGTCACAGCCCCTTTATAATTCAAGTGTCTAGAACCAAGGGTGTGAGAGCGATTCATTTAAGGGCAGAAGGGAAAGCTGACCCTCCGAAAACCATCCTTACTTAATGGTGACCACCAAGGGCCTCTGGGGCAAGGGACGTGATAAGAGAGAGAGTGGTTTCATGAAAAGAAGCAAAAAGGAAGAGGAAATTTCCTCTTATCTGTTTAAGAGGTAAATGTGGCTAAGGAGTGGGTACTCGATCTATTGCATGCTGAGCGTCCAGAAGATGCTGCAGCTCAATGGACCGAGAGCAAGGACCATAAAAAGTCAATAGAGAAGGCGATTTGGCTAATTTGCCTTCAGCGACAGATCCGGCTTCTAGATGAGGAGAATGAGAAATTAAAGGGAGTATTGAGGCAGGCAGAAGAGAGGTCCAGTGCAAGGGACACAGTCGGGGAAAGGCTGTGGACTGAGGTGGGACAGTGAAAGGAAAGTAGAGAGCTCACTAAAGAAAGGCACAAAACCAAACTGGACCTTTTACAGTGTCAGATGATTGAAGCCAAGAATAGCGAACTTGCATTGCGGGAATAGAATTCCTGCCTCGCCAAGCAAGTTAAAGATTATGGGGAGAGGGTGAAAGACATTCAGGTAGCCTATAAGGTAGCCAGTACCAGGGAATTTGAGGCTGGTGACCATGGCCCCCGCCAACAGCTGATCCAAGGATTGAACCTTGCTCTATCCCGGGCTAAAGGCATGGTGTGCCTGATAAACCCGGGTTTAGCCCAGGAATACATGGTAGAGCAAGGAGAAACCCCGCAGTCACCGCCTGCAGCTCCCGGGAACAGCCCAGAGCAGCGGGGGTGTCAAGCAGAGTGCAGGGCAGGTAACGATTGCGAACTACCAACACCGGCGGCCCCGAGTTTTAAATCGGTTTGGTAGCAGGGGGAAGCAGGCGAGTCAATACAAGGAGGGCTGGAACCAGGGCCAATGCACTCGGTCCGGCAGCAGACGTTTGGCCCACCTGGTGCAAATGGGGCAGCAGGACGCCTAGTAAGCAATTTCATAGCCCCCATGACACCCAAAAACTGAGGGCTATGATAGGCCACCTAAGTAAGCTCACCCAACAGGGGGATCCCTCGGTACACTTCCTGGAAGTGGAACACACAGGGGATATTAACGGGTGCAATTATTCAGAGCAGGCTAAGCTGTTGCTCCTCTCACTAGACACCAAGCTGTGCAATTCCCTCTCTGCAGACAGCAGAAAGGGGCGAAACACGTACGCTACGGTTAAGGAGGAGGTACTAGAGGCCATGGGTATGAACGACGGGAGTCCTTTCTCCCGAGTGGAGAAGACAGTGCAGCTCCATGGGGAGACTCCACAGGCTTTCGCCGACAGGTTGTGGCCGGTCTACGAAAGGGCCTGTAGTGGTGTTCTTGACCGGGCCCACCTGGCCCCTAACGAGCTGGCTCACTGGCTCCGCAGCCTGGTGGCAAACAGCTCACCTGGAACAAAGGCAAAAGCCCAGGTCTGGTTCGATCCAAGAGATCCCAGAACCACCGGGGAGACAGTGGTCTGACAGTTGACCCTGGCTTACCGGAACGGGAAAGTCCATCAGATTAAACCCAGCCAAGGCAAGAGAGAGTGGCATCAGGAAGGTGGGAATCCTCCCCACAAAGGGGGTGAATGTTTTGGGTGTGGGAAAAGTGGGCAATGGAGGAAGGACTGTAGGAACCCATGGAAAGAGACTCAGGGAAAGGCCACTTCAGACCCAGCCCGTAAGGCCGGGGCAGGAACACCCGACTCATATGAGACACTCGTAGCCACCCTACAGACACTTATAAATGGACTGGGAGCAGTAGCTACCGCAACCGGTACAGTAGCCGGTACGGTAAATCCCTCTGCTCCAACCCACCCATGTGTATGACTAGAGCCAGCGCAGCCTGTGTACCTGTGTTCCCTAGAGTACGATGCCTGGAAGAGACCGTGCGTTACGATGGAGGTGGAGAAAGTGAACGGGACCTACCTGCTAGATACTGGTGCTTCCTGCACCCTTGTACATGCAGATAACCCGGCTACATCACCTCTATCGAACGGGGTCCCGTACCGTCTAGTGGGGTTCACAGGCAACGAGCAAACTGGTTCGTTTCCCATCCCGCTCACCATTCAGTTGGGGACACTCAAAACCAAATGGAAGTGTGTCCTGATGAAATGGGAGCAGGAGGGAAAATGTATCCTGTCGGGCTGATTTTATCATTAGCCACTAGATCCTTTTGGATCTGAGGATCCACTGTCGATGGGGAGCCATAGAGAAAGACAGGGAAGGTGAGCTGGCGGTGATCCCAGAAAAAGAGGCCAAGGGAACGTTGTGTACCGTGAAGCCAAAGGAGGGTTATGACTTGGAATTACTGGTCAGTAACACCCCAGTGGAGTACCAGGCATATGTACGGGCACACCTTGCAGCATTCGCCACCCACAAACATGACTGTGGCAGGGTAACAGGGTTGGAAGTTAGTATAGAAGGGGACCCCATGACCCAACCACAAAAGCAATATAACTTCCCCAGGGAGGCAGAGGTAGTCCTGACAACGGCGCTGGGATCACTGGTAGAGCAAGGGGTGTTAAGACCGATAGCAACCCATGTGAACTCTCCACTGTGGCCGGTTAAGAAACCGGACAACTCATGGAGGGCCACCGTGGACTATCGAGTACTAAATAAGAATATCCCTGCCTGTGCACACACTGTAGCAGCCGTAGCGGACCTCAGAGGGAGTATTCCAGCATCCGCGACCACTTTCACGGTGTTGGACATTTCAAATGGGTTCTGGTCCATTCCTTTAAAACGGGAGGACCAGTACAAGTTCGCCTTTACCTTTAAGGGCCAACAATACACGTGGAACTGTCTTCCCCAAGGCTTCCACAACAGCCCCAGCATTTTTCACCAATGCATGGCGAACTGTTTAAAGGGCTTTAGCAGACCCCAGCAGTTGGTTAGTATGTGGATGACCTGCTCCTGTTCACCGATCAGGGGGAGGAGCATGGCCCACTGCTGGCTGAGCTGCTGGAGCTGCTAAAAGAAGAAGGGTTAAAGTAAAGCCGAATAAGGCACAGATCGGCCAGAAGGAAGTCAAATTCCTGGGGCTGACTGTGCGCGCTGGGGAACGGGCCATAGACAAGGCTAGAAGGGAGGCAGTACAGGAGTTACCAGCCCCCAACACAGTGACAGGGGTAAGATCCTTTCTAGGGCTCACTGGGCACCGCAGAGACTTCATTGAGGATTACGTAGCCACCGCAGCCCCTCTGCTCAGGCTCCTACACAAGGGGGTAGAGTGGGACTGGGATGAGGGTTGCGAGGCAGCATTTAATCAGCTCAAGAAGGACTTGCAGACCGCGCCAGCCTTAGGAGCGATAGATGTAGGAAAGGAGTTTTTCCTGGAGGGGCAGCCAGCGGGGACAGGTGAGCTCAGTGCTGCTTCAAGAGCGGCACGGCCAGCTGAGACCGGTGGTTTACTCCTCCAGGATCCTCACAGATGTGGAGAATGGGTACTCCCACTGTGAGAGACACCTCCAAGCCACACATTGGGCAGTGAAAAGATCCTTGATCTTCACGGGAGGGTCTCCTCTTACACTCCTAACCCACCACACACCTACTCAGATGCTCCTAGATGGGATGATTAAGGACGGGACGATGAGCAGTGCCCACATTGCTCGCTGGACCCTGCTCCTCTCCCAGATGGACCTCACAGTAGAAGGCCCCCATGAGCCAAGGCTCGCAGCCAACCTAATCTACCCACAGGTGCTCCATAGAAGGGGTATGGGAGGTGAACATTGGCCTTCGGGCTGGGTTACACCCTACAGGCCGGGACATCTACGTGGACGGGTCCAGCATGGTATCTGCTGGCAAACGACTCACTGAGTGCGGAGCCTATGACCCAAGGTCAGGTATTGCCCTGGCAATCAATCTCCCCACCACCATGAGCGCCCAGCATGCTGAACTGTCCGCCGTAATGTACGTGGTGACCCACCCCGAGGAATTCCCTACCCCGTACACGATTTGCTCGGAGAGTATGTTCACCTGCAATTCGTGTACAGAGTACCTGACTATATGGTCCCGTCGCGGATACACGTCCGCTGACGGGAGACCCCTGGCAATCAAGCCCCTGCTGGAGAAAATCATGACAGCGGTGGGGGAAGAAGGAAAGGTCTACATGCATAAGGTGAAGGCCCATTCAAAAACCGAGCCCCGTGCAGAGGGAAACCAACAGGCTGACAAACTGGCCAAAGAAGGTGGCCGCACGGTAAAGTTCTGGGACCCCTATGACACCGGCCGCATAGCAGCGGTCAAGAATAAGAACAGGGCAGCAGAG
This sequence comes from Pristiophorus japonicus, assembly GCF_044704955.1. Lineage (NCBI taxonomy): Eukaryota > Metazoa > Chordata > Chondrichthyes > Pristiophoridae > Pristiophorus > Pristiophorus japonicus. The sequence continues at coordinate 16,281 of NW_027252010.1, read as the reverse complement.
AGTACAGGGATAGCTTTGGCCCCGGACTTAAAAACAGTTCAGGCACAGGACCCGGTCCTGAAAGCTGTCCTGAACGCGCTAGCTAGAGGAGAGAGAGTAGAAGGTCCGTACGGCACAGCAGCCATTACCGTTAAGGAAGGCATGCTGTTTAAAGAGGGACAATGGGTCGTGCCACAGCAGCACCAGAGGGAATTCATAAAACTGGCCCATGAGGGTCCAGGAGCGGGACACCCCGGGCCTGAGACCACCTGGCAATGGGTGGAACAGGCAGGATGCTGGCCGGGACTCAGGGAGGATGTCCGTGGGTTCTGTGCGAACTGCCTGGTGTGTCTGCGAACAACCCTGACCCCCAGAAAAGGAAGGTGTCCCTAGGACACGTCAGGAGGGTAGAGGGACCATGGCAGTCAATCCAAATTGACTACATCGGGCCCCTACCCACCGCCCAGGGTGGCTACAAATACTGCCTAGTCCTGGTGGACGTGTTCTGAAAATGGGTTGAAGCCTTCAACTGCCGAACAGCCACCGCACTAGGGACAGCTAAGATTCTAGTGAGGGAAGTATTCTCCCGGTGGGGACTCCCACAGTATGTGGATTCGGACCAGTGGAGCCATTTCACCGGGCAGTTATTGCAGGCAACCCTTAACGTGCTCGGCATTGAGGGGAAATGGCACATTGCCCACAATCTACAGTCATCGGGTAATGTGGAGCTTTTAAACTACACCATTAAAGAAAGGCTGCGGAAGGAGACAGGAGACTCACCCCAAAAGTGGGTGGAGGTCTTACCGTTGGTCTTAATGGGGATCAGAGCCAGCCACTCAAAGAGCACGGGGTATTCCCCATGCGAGCTCATGACTGGCCGGATCATGCGGACCCCCACCCATGTCCTAGCCCCGGTGCTCACAGAAGGTCAGCTCAGAGAGGTGAACTGGGACTGGTTTGTCAGGAACCTGTTTGAACACCTCAAACAGATTCACTGGCAGGCTGCTAGTAACATGGGCAGACAGCATCAGAGTAACCGATTGCTGCTAGAACCCAGCAAACACCACGAATGGGAGATAGGAGGCCAGGTCATGGTGAGGAACCATGCTCGGGTCGGGGTTTGTGAAGCATTATATATGGGGCCATACAGCATTGTCGACAAGGCAAGCCCGATGGTCAGTGCCATAATGCTGCCCCGCTGTACTAAGTGGTTCCAATCAACCAGTGCAAGCTCTACAACCCAGGGTCAGCCAAGCACAGAGGGCAGCCGGGAGGGGTGAACCGTCCTCAGGACAGGGACCCTCCGTTGGCCGTCCCCGACGGTGGAGGGCCCACAGGGAATGTGGCAGGCTCAGAAACCGTGCCTATAGGGACGGTGAATTGCAGTACTGGAGGGGCTATCCCACCCATCGTTTGGGATTCGGACGCACCCCCAGTAACCCAAGCCCTGAGAAGGACCCTCCGTACACCAAGGCCAAAGATACCGTGGTCACCGGCATCTGAGCCTCAGCGATTCTACCCTAGGAGAAGGGCAGCCTGACAGGAAAGGCCGAAGGTCAGAAGTACAGAGGCCACTCAGAGAAGGGACCCCCAGCCAGCCGCCTCCAGCGGTGAGGGTCTCACAGGAGCAGTAGCATCGAGTTGTCCCAGAGACAAGGGTCTGCAGCTCACCGGCTGCGGGGAAACCCTAGCATCCAGGCGGCTATCAGACCGCACCAGGCATGGGCCTGACAGGGACTAACCAGGCCACCCGCAGACGGGTGGCGGCTGTACATAGCTCTAATTTTTAGTCTAAGGTAGCTGACTGCACCATTTTACATTTTAAGGTTTAGTTTAGAATTGAGGGTAATGTTGTAGTAATGTTTAGGTGATTGTTTTGAGTTTGTCTTGTGTGTCAGCCAGCCTGAGAGCAGTTCTCAAGGGCAGGATCCAGACATTACCAGGTGATGGACAAACCTCAGGAGACCAATTGATGTTTTTTAATTATAATCTATGTTCTTCCTTCTGTAATGTGGTTGTACGTTGACTACATGCTGGTGAATATAATGTCATTGAAATGAAATGTAACTGTGCTGAAATGCAATTGTAGGGATGGAACCCCCTCCAAGCTGGGAGGGTGTAAACGTCAAAAGTTTGTACATGTTAAGGGAAAAGTGTGTATCTGTGGTGATGTTGCATAAGTGTAATGCATATTTTGGTATTAGTTTAGTTAATTTACGGGGAAGGTTATTTCTTGAGAGCCAGGAACATTGCTCACCTGGAAGATGATACCATAAATGACATGGTATCACAGGGGGGGAATGTAGAATTTACCAATATCTCGCAAAGATACCTGGTACCTTTCCCCTGCAGAGGAGAAGAATTCCTTTCTGGGCTTTTAAAATGAGTTTAAAGGGGCAGACGACGCCTGCAGGGGATAAAAGGGAATGCATTCATCGAGACCCCCCCCCCCCCCACAGTGTTTGGACTCATAGGAAAGAGAATTCAAAATGGACCTAAATTTCAGAAGCCTGAGATCCCCTAAACATCTATGGAAAGGAGCAGATCAATTTTAAGATTCTACAACATTTTGGCTGCGAAAAAGAGTTACCGAGTACAGAAGGTGGGGCTAAACTCTGTGAAGCAAATTCATGTATTAAGGATCCCAGACTGTCTGGGGGGAACTATTCACCCCATAAGAGATAATCGAATTACCCAATCAAGCACAATGGAAATCATGGTCAGGAAACTGGACAATCCTCAAACAATGCAAAACCAGTGATAGCACATTCTCACACCCTAATCGAGTTACTGCCGACAAAGGAGTCATTTGAAAATCAATGGACAGAACAGTTTAAACAGAGCCCAAGAGATTTGATGGGAGATAACAAAGCCTTTTTTTGTGGATATATCTATCCCCCAGTTTTACAAGGAAAAACTAACAGAACATAGACTGGAACTCGCACTGACTCGAACAAGGACATAGACTGGAACACAGACACAGACACAAGCAGCCTGCTTCCTCTGCAGTGAAGAAATGGAACAGTGAAGGAAACTACCAGAACTCATCAAGAACTGACCGAGCACGAGGCCCACGAAACGGAAGGTTGTCAGCAACCAAATTGACAATCACTCTACAATCTACTTCTGAACGACGCAACTGGGGAGAAATTACCAAAAGGGACTAACTAAAACTATTCCTAACCAAAGAAAGTGGGTACTTACCCCATACATCCAAAACGCAACTTAGCATATCAACGGACGCACCCCAACCGAAGACTACGCAGTCCGATGTCCTCTCCTCTGTCCGGGGTATGGCACGCCGAGAAGGCCAAGTGCAGCGAACCCCGAAACCGCGAATCACCGGCAACTGTCTAAAGGGATTGGTGAGCATAGCTCCTGAACCCTCAGAGCTATAACTTAGTTAGTTAGGGGAATTGGGAGGTGGGAGGCTGGGATAACTTGTGTAAATGTATCTGCATTCTCCTCTTTACTCCATTTAGAGTTTAAGCTGTATTCTTTTCCCCACAGGCTGTAATTTGACAATTTATTCAATGTGTTGTACCCCTCAGTGTGTATTGGTCTGTGTGTGTTATTAAAGGTGTGCCTTTTACTTCTTTATAAACACAATAAAGCCATACCTTCTTCCTACCTTGAAACCGATTGTCTGTCCAAGTCTTTTACAGTCCCTTCATAATTCCAGTGTCGAGAACCAAGGGTCAGCGAGCGATTCGGAACCACTCATATAAGGTCAGAAGGGAAAGCTGACCCCCTGAAAACCACCCCTTACACTGCCGGCCACAACTCCTTCATAACCGATCTTATTCCTCTCACTACTTCTTTACCCATGGATTCCTCGTGAGGTTGTGGTGACCTGAAATTTCTAAAATCTTAATTTAAAACTAGAACTCTTCAACATTCTTAAACTCATATCGTGCTATTATATACATCTGCCACCCGTCTCCGACTGGCCAAGTTAATCCCTGTTCTTCTCCTTCCCTTATTCAGCCTCTGGTTTGCCTGTGTGGCCGGCGGTAAGGCGGTCTGTACCGCAGGACCCAGAGTGTTCTGACTGGAGGTGTGCCTGAGTCCCACATTATCGGGGGAATGGCCCCTCTGGGGCAACAACACACTTCCCCTTTAGGTGTGGCTGCTGAGTTCATTTCATTAACTGAGGGTTCTGCACAGCCGGGGGCTGTCGGCTGGGGACTCTCAGTTAGTGGCTGGTCCACCACGACCTCTCCTGTGAGTCCCTCACCGCCGAAGGCTGCCGGCTGGGGATCCCTGTCCGTAGACTGATCCCTGATCTTCGGTATTCTCTGACGGATGGGCAACCTCCCGGGGCTGACCCACTGAAACTGGGGCACTGGTGACCACGGTGTCTCCGGGAAGCGAGCCGGGACAGCTTTGTCAGGAATCTGTTTGAACACCTTAAACAGATTCACTGGCAGGCTGCTAACAACATGGGGAATTAACTCAGCACTTTCGCTAAAGTGTTCAGGACAGAACTCGCCCCTGAGCATGTATGAGGAAAAAGCTCCAGAAAATATTCTCGGCCAGGGAGCGTCCGCTTGTGAGGTGAACGTGTTAAGCGCGACACTGCGGAAACATCTCCACTTTCAGCACCAGGTCAGACAGAAATGTGAAGCGAGCAGGTGGCCTGCAGAATCCCAATTTTAAGGAGTTGGTCGTGGTGTCAAACAAAGAGTTTCACTAAATGATTAAAAATAAGAAATGTCAAAGTCGAACATGCATCTCCAGAGGAGACTGCGATCTGAACGCAGCACTTTAAACCACTCCGCCACCCTGAGTATTCAATGCTAGATGTGGCCACCTGCAGATTGATTTTGAACTTTTGTGTCCTGACACATGAAATAAATGAGGGCAGCAGGCGTATCTCTGCCTGACACCGGGGAAACAGTGAGATAGATCTTGGCGCAAGGGTCTGGTTATTGCCAAACAGCAAAGAAAATATTTTCTGGAAGAACAATGTTGAAAATAATTACAACCCCAACATGACGAGAACACACAACCTTTCGATTTGGAGGCAGGCATGCTACCATTGCCTGACAAGGTCGACACATGAAGTCTGCGATGTTCGGCGATATGAAGGTTTCACAATGCAAGGGGCTTTAAAATCCCCGCCCATTCCCACCAGGTATCAGAAGCAGCGCTCACCTGTCAGTCGCCGTATGTTTTTTTCTTAAACTTTTGTATTGTTTTCACGGGAAAGCATCATTAATTAACCCCTCACCTTCTTTTGCACAATGAAAGAAATGCTAACTGAGGGAGAGTCGATACTTCAATCATTTGTCCTATGCTTTGGGGAGGGGCAGGGAAGTGGACCTGAGTCCATGATTGCATCGGCCATGATCGTATTAAATGTCGGAGCAGGATCGAGGGGCGTATGGTCGACTACTGCTCCTATTTCTTATCTTCTTATGTTCTTATGCATGTTGACCCATTTTACTCACTGTATTTTAGGAGTCTGGTTCAAAATCTTCATTGCTGATGACACCAGGAATCTGGGGCAACTTTTGTCAAATTTAACAGCACCGGTTATTCCTACCATTCACAGAAAATAGAATCAGTAGTGAAGATAAAATTCTACGGTGCTCATTTTCAGATTCAATGCAGTAGGATTTCAAATAAAGTAAAAGAATTTTACAGTGAAAAGATTTAGAAGTGTTACTTGTATTTGTGTCTTTAATTAAACTTTGTGGCGTCTGATTCCCGTTCATGCCATTGCTGAAGAAGAAAGGAAGGTTTGACGTTGACCAGACTGCACTGCCCCTGATATTTGTGGGCTCATCCTTTATATTCAGTAGTTTGTCGCTCTTTGATGGGCTGCAGTGTAGCGGATATCACGTTGGCCTCACACGCGAAAGGTCCCCGGTGGATCCGTTTTCTCTCACTGAAAGTTATCTATTTATTGGTTAAATAAAGAGCAATTCAGGAATAAGGGAACCCTTTTGCCAGGAGAATAAATAGCAAATAAAAACAGCAAATTCTGCAAATCTCAGGAAATCAGGCAGCATTTGCCAGGAGACTGAACTCGCCTCCGATTGTTCCCATTTGGCAAGTTTAAACAAAATGTTTCTGCCTGGGATCGAACCAGGGACCTTTTGCGTGAAAAGCAAACATGATAACCACTACACTACAGAAACCACTGGTACAACAACTCCAAAAGAGGGGAGCTGACCAATGAGCTCCCTCTGCGCTGATCGGGAATGAGGAGGCTCACCTGAAACAACTTCTGTCCCACACTGCAAGTTCTCAATCCTTCTCCTCCACTGCCCTTTACAGAAATGTCACGGATCACCCAGCCACCGTGTTCACTTCCACATCCTCACAGTGGAGCCACAGAGGCTCCTATCGTCTCCCCGCGATCAGCGAACTCGCCCTGTTTACTAAATTAAACCCCGAACACGTGCCCGGCAAAGGGCAGGAGAAGCCAGATAGTCTGTAAGCTCGGTCTATCACAGAAAGTATTGGTATTCATGGTGATTACAGCAATTATTAATCGTCTCACAGACCTCAATTATTTTTATGCGATGAATTGATCGAGTATCGTTACCAGGTCAGTGCGGCAGATCTTAACCCCTCGACTACCAGGGAACAGTTATGATAGATGTTGATATATTTATATATATTTATATAAGAACCTGAATATCAACGGCTAGCTACCTTGACCTCATGGCGAACAGCAGTGCATCTAACTTTGAGTGAAGTAAATTGTTCCACAATGAAACCCATTTCATCTTTTGTTCCCTTTTAAACACTAGAAACTGAGACAGGGGGAACAAATAGAGAAATAAAAGCACAGGGATAGAGACAAGAGGAAGAGAGAAGGGGAAATATACTGCCCCCACCCAGAACTAATGCAGAAACCCCTCTGCTGCGCTCGGGGTGGCCACCCACAGCCTGGATACACTAACGGGAGAACACCAGCGGCAGGTCGGGGCCATAAAAGGAACGGCGAGCGGCCCTGGGAGCAGCTTGGAGGTCCCGGGAGACTACTCCAGGGAGCAGCGTGAGCTGGTGGAGGAGGGCGGCGGCAGCGAAGAGTGACATCATCAAGGTCCAGGTCAGTGATTGGAGCGTGGGCAGATACAGCAGGAGCGGCGAGATCGGGGCGAAGGAGCGGCGAGAGACTGTAGAGGGATGTGATCAGGGCCCAGGGGAGGCATGAGTTCAGGGTCAGGGGCCCAGGGGCAGCACGGGCCAGCCCACACTGCGATATGTGTGCACACTGGGTCCGTGCAGCAGAACTGGTCTCCAGTCGTCTTATTTAACCCTTGCCACTGGACCAAGACCTCGCTCTGTCAAGTCCGTGTGATGGCTGGTGTGCAACGGCCACCACACGTTAAAAAAATCCACGCACAGGCATCTTCCACCCTTCAACATACATTTCAGGACCTGGAATATTGAAACACCTGTGAACTCATCCTTTTTTGGCGAGGAAGCAAGTCATCCTCTCTTCGAGGGATTGCCTATGATATGATGAACTGGATTTGCTGCAGTCCGCGGGCAGCAGGTGATGAAAGCGGGCGTGAGAGGGTGAGTGACAGGTGGGCACTGCTTCTGATGCTGTCTGACCCACGGTGGGAGCGGCCGGGGATTTTAAAGCCCTTTCATTGCACCAATGCAGGGTAAATGAAACTGTGTTTCAGGAACCTTCATGTTTCCAAACATGGACAATTTGCACTGTAGACCTCGTGGTGCAACGGTGGTGTGTCTGACTCCCGATCAGAAGGCTGTGTATCCAAATCATGTCGGGATTATTGTTCTTCAAAAGTTGCAAACTTCTTTGCTGTTTGGCTATAACCTGACACTTGCTCCAATGTTTGTCTCACTGTTTCCCTGTTGTCAGGCACAGATATGCCAGATGCCCTCATTTACTTCATGTAACAAGACACAAAAGTTCAAAATTTAAATGAACTTACAGTCTGGATGGCCGAGCCGTCGAAGGTGCTGCGTTCAGTTTGCAGTCTGCTCTTAAAGCGCGGTTTCAAATCCCTTTTCTTATTTTTAGTCATTAGGCAAAACTCATTTGCTTGGCACCACGACCAGCTCCTTAAAAGTGGGATTCGGCAGTTCACCTGCTCGCTTAACATTTCCGTCTGACCGGGTGCTGAAAGTGGAGATGTTTCCGCAGTGTAGCGGTTAACACGTTCGCCTCACACGCGAAAGCTCACCGGGTGGGAATATTTTCTGGAACTTTCTCCTCATGCATGCTCAGGGCGAGATTGTTCTCCTGTGAAAGGTCATATGATCATAAACATGTAAGGATTAAGAGCTGGAGTAGGCCATTCGGCCCCTCGAGCCTGGTCCACCATTCAAGAAGATCCTGGCAGTTCTTCGACATCAAGTTTAAACATCTGGGGCGGAGCCAACAGGCGCCTGGCTGCAATCAGTGACAAAGACGTTTGCTTTAGCAGAAGCACAGCGAGCTCAGTTGATACAGTGTGAGATTTTTAATCTCAGGTTCTCGGGTTTGAACACCAAGTTTGTTGATTACTTTTTAACTACATTTTATGTTGCTTTCACGGGAATACATCGTTAATTAACCGATGATCTTCTTTTGCACAAATAAAGAAATTCTAACTGAAGGAGAGTCCATAATTGGATAATTTATCTATGCTCTGCAAGTTAACTCTTAAACCACAAACCATTTTACACACTGCTTTCGGGGTCTGGTTCAAAATGTTCATTGCTGGTAACATCAACAGGAGACTGTAGAAACAGTGAGACTGACTTTAGAGCAAGGGTCTGGTTATTGTGAAACACCAAAGCAAATATACATTCTGGAAGAATAACATCGAAAGGAAATGAGACCCGACACCCAGAAAGAAGTGTTAAGACAGAAGATGAAATGCTGCATCCCTTTCTGCAAAAAATTCCTTTCACAAACATTTCTCTGACCGAAGCTGCACAAAACAAAAATGTTCGTTTCAAAGTCATTAAACTCCCGAATTTCCGCTTCACCGGAATCTCCTGAATCAGATGCCTCTAGTTTTGCCGACTCAATCCATGTCCCTTTGCAATGTTCTGCTTCCACCCACACTATGAAATGTGCCACTAACTTATAGAATCATGCAATGGTTACAGCACGGAAGGCCATTCGGCCCGTCGAGCCCGTGCCGACTCTCAGCGAGTCCCACTCCCCCGCCCTTTCCCTGCAATTGTTGTTCCTTCAGACACTGATCCAACTCCCGTTTGAAAGATAAAATTGAGTCTGCCTCCACCACCCTTTCAAGCCGTGCATTCCAGATCCTAACCACTTGCTGCTAAATGGTCATCTCCTGTTGCTATGTGTAAAGTCTGGGAAACACGAGATCAATTCCTGCCACACTCACAGACTTCCTAAATATAGCACCGTCTTTCTATTCTCATAAAACCAGCTCCTGAAGTGTAGGCCAGCTGTGTAGGTGAAAGCTCTGGTTATGTTCCTAACATCACTTCAATTGCAGTGCTTCCGTAGTGTAGTGGTTGTCACATTTTCTTCACCCGCGAATGATCTTTGGTTCGAAACTGGGCGGAAACATTTTGAAAACCCGTTTAATTAAATATTAGAAAAAATGGATTTATTCGTATGAATGTTTCAATATTAACAAAACACAATGTCCCACAGCCTTGTTAAATTTTCTGATATCTATGTTCAGTTCTGTATACACTCAAACTCGACACTTGAACTGAATGCTCATAAAAGTATTGGAGTGGAAACTCACTGGATAACAGCACAGCTGGCAATGTTTGCAGAATATATTCGTGACACCAAAGCACACAATGACAAGCTGGAACTGTGCGGCACAGTATCCTCGGGGAAAACAGTTGAAGTCCCTGAGAGGGCTTAAACCACCAACTTTTTGCTTAACAACCGAACACGCTAACCCATTGCACCACAGAGACTGACACAAGTGCATACTGCAAGAAATCCCAAACCAGGGCGTCCGTCAGTTAAAGCTTCAGATTGCTCCGATCAGTTGGAACTTGTCCACTCTCAGTTGCACTTTTCCCAAATAAAGGGTGGGACATTCATTGTGGATGTGTGAAAGCAGTCTGATCCCGCACACTGCAGGCACTTCCATGTCACCGCCAACCAGCTCTCCCACAACCGGTGTGATCCACCTTCCAGCCTTCCGGTGCCTTGTCTGTGACAAAGTATTCTGATTGTCCCGAAGCCTTATTAGGTTTGAATTCATTTTCAGCTCCTGACTGCGGATATTCCTGTGATTAAACGGGGACGAAATGCTTGCAGGGACAGTTGGATTCACCATTTCTTTGCTTGGTGAAATTTCAAAGATTGAAAGTGACGCACATCAACCCCAAACCTCGTCACCTACTCGCTAACCGCTACACGCTGCTCCCGTGAGATGGAAGCCCAGTTGCTGTTTCAAGCTTGAATGCAGGTACAAGCAGAACTCATTCAAAGAAAGTCCAAGTCCCTGAGGCACCTGATTATTTGCACCAAACTCCTTTGTAAAGAGTTGAGGTTCGTGTGGGATGATTTGGGCACATCTTTCCCCATACTACAACACTTCCAACATAACTCAACGGCTGTAAAGCGCTTTGGGGCGTCATGAGGTCCTGAAAGGCACTGCAGAAATGCAAGTCTTCCTTTGCAAAATTTCTATGCAATTTCAAAACTCGCCGGCAAAATAATGGACTCGTCCAGGATTGGAACCCAGGACTTCTCACAAATTTCATTTAACTTCGACTCATCTAAAGTCACACCTTTAGATCAATGAACCAACTGCTTGACAATCATAACGGTAATGTATAGCCATTATAAAAGCAAGTTTTTGTGTGTGGCTACTCTTGATTAGAGAAGCACGTGAGACCGAATCAGTGACTTTGCTTTTTGGACCTGTCTTCTGAAGCGCCGCACGATCCGACTCCGACAGTCAATGAGCTGTTGGGACGTTAGTGTATCCAGGCTGTGGGTGGCCACCCCGAGTGCAGCAGAGGGGTTTCTGCATTAGTTCTGGGTGGGGACAGTATTTCCCCTTCTCTCTTCCTCTTGTCTGTATCCCTGTGCTTTTATTTCTCTATTTATTCCCCCTGTCTCAGTTTCTAGTGTTTAAAAGGGAATAAAAGATGAAATGGGTGTCACTGTGCAACAATTTCTCTCGCTCAAAGTTCGATTCACGACCGTTGTGCCATGAGGTCTAGACAGCTTGCCGTTGACATACAGGTTCATATATAAATATATATTTTTATATTTATACAAATTATCGAAGCTGTTCCCTGGTTGAGTGGTTAAGATCCCGAGCATTAACCCTTTCCATTCTCAATCAGTTCATCGCAGAAACATAATTGAGGTGTGTGAGAAGATTAATGATTGCTGTAATCGCCGTTAATAACCCCACTACTATCTGTTACAGAATGAGCTTACACACTCTCCCGCTTCTCCTGCCCTTTGCCGGACACGTGTCCCGGGTTTAATTTTACAAACTGGGCGAGTTCGCTGATCGCGGGGAGACGGTCGGAGCCTCTGTGGCCCCACTGTGAGGATGTGAAAGTGAACACGTGACATTTCTTTAACGGGCAGCGGAGGAGAAGGATTGAGAACTTCCAGTGTGGGACAGAAGTTGTTTCAGGTGAGCCAACACATTCCTGATCCTCCTCTCTTCTTAGGTAATCCCGGAGTCGAGGATGACTTGCTTCCACATTAAAAATCAGTGGTGATCAGCACAGAGGGAGCTCACTGGTCAGCTCCCGTTTGTTGAGGTCACTGTGCCAGAGGTTTCCCTAGTGTCGTGGTTATCACGTTTGCTTTGCATATGCAAGGTCACCGGTTCGATGCCGGGCGAGAACATTGTGTTGAAATTTCCTATAGGGGAACAATCAGAGGCGAGTCTTGTCTCCTGGCAAATGCTAACTGACCTGCTGAGGTTTCCAGCATTTGCTGTTTTTATTTGCTCTTTATTCTCCTAGCAAAAGGAATCCCTTATTCCTTAATTGCTCTTTATTTCACCAATAAATAGATAACTTTTAGCGAGAGAAAATGGATCCACTGGGGAACTTTGGCGTGTCGGAATAACCGGTGCTGTTAAATTTGACAAAAGTTGCACCAGATTCCTGGTGTCGCCAGCGATGAGGATTTTGAACCAGACTCCTAAAACACAGTGTGTAAAATGGGATATGGTTGAACAGTTAACATGCAAAGCACAGAACAAATGATTGAAGTATCGACTGTCCCTCAGTCAGCATTTCTTTCATTGTACAAAAGAAGATGACGGGTTAATTAATGATGCTTTCCCGTGAAAACAACACAAAAGTTAAACAAAAAACATACGGTGACTGGCAGGTGAGCGCTTCTTCTGATACCTGGTGGGAATGGGCAGGGATTTTAAAGCCCCTTGTATTGCGGAATCTTCATATAGACGAACATCTCACACACCCTGTGTAGACCTTGTGGCGCAACGGTAGCGAGTCTGACTCCAGATCAGAAGGTTGTGTGTTCAAATCACGTCAAGGTCACTGCTCTTTTGGGTAATCCCGGAATTAATATTTTCTTTGCTGTTTGGCAACAACCAGACCCTTGCTCCAAGGTCTGTCTCACTGTTTCCCCGGTGTCAGGCAGAGAAACACCTGTTGCCCTCATTTATTTCTTGTGACAAGACACAAAAGTTCAAAATCAACCTGCAGGTGGCCATATACAGCACTGGATAGTCAGGACAGCCGAGCGGTCTAAGCTGTTGTGTTCAGTCTGATCTGAAAGTGTGGGTTTGAATCCCACTTCTAGCATCTTTTATTTTTAGTCATTAAGCAAAACTCATTTGCTTGGCACAACGATCAGCTCCTAAAAAGTGGGATTCTGCAGTTCACCTGCTCGCTCAGCATCTCCGTCTGACCTGGTGCTGAAGGTGGAGATGTTTCCGCAGTGAGGCCGTTCACACGTTCGCCTTACTGTCATGTATCTCACACCACTCTGCAATTCAAATCATTTTGAACATCTCTTTCAGCCAGGTGTGGGTACCTTCAAAGGGGCTAAAGTTAAAATCTACATCACACAGGATGCCAGACCGGTCCATCACAAGGCTAGAGCTGTGCCTTTTGTGATGAGGGAAAAGATTGAACACGAACTGGACCTGCGGGAAGGCATTATCTCATCCGTGGAATTTAGCGACTGGTCAAGTCCCATCATCCCCGTCATGAAGCCTGATGGATCCGTACAAATCTGTGGGGATTACAAGTCTACCATAAACAGAGTCTCCCTGCAGGACCAATACCTGCTGCCCAGAGCAGAGGACCTATTTGCCACGTTGGCTGGAGGAAAACTTTTCTCGAAACTAGATCTTACATCTGCGTATATGACGGAAGAACTGACAGAAGAGTCTCAGCTACTCACCACCATTAACACACATCGAGGCCTTTTTATGTACAATCGATGCCCATTCGGCATCAGGTCGGCAGCTGCTATATTCCAGCGCAACATGGAGAGTCTGCTCAAGTCCATCCTGGGGACGGTTGTGTTTCAAGATGACATACTCATCACGGGCAGGGACACCGACTCCCATCTCCGCAATTTGCAGGAAGTACTAAGTCGATTGGATCGAGTAGGCCTAAGAGTTAAGAAATCCAAGTGTCTGTTTCTCGCGCCTGAGGTTGAATTTTTGGGCAGAAGGATTGCCGCTGATGGAATCTGCCCAACAGAATCAAAAACCGAAGCAATTCGTCTGGCATCCAGGCCCTGGAATATCTCGGAACTGCCTGCCTTTCTCGGGCTATTCAATTACTTTGGGAACTTTATGCAGAACTTGAGCACGCTGCTGGAGCCTCTCCACATGCTACCCAGAAAGGGGTGCGATTGGTTTTGGGGGGACGCCCAAGAACGCGCCTTCAATAAAGAACTCAATCTTCTATGTTCCAAGAGTGTTTTAGCCTTTTTTGACCCAGGTAAAAAGTTAGTTCTTACATGTGATGCCTCAGCGTACAGGGTCGGGTGCGTTTTACAGCATGTCAATGATGCGGGTAAATTACAACCCATTGGTTATGCCTCCAGGTCACTTTCGTGGGCGGCGTGCGGGTACGATATGGTTGAGAAGGAGGAGCTCGCGTGCGTGTACGGTGTCAAAAAGATGCACCAATACCTTTTCGTGGCCAAGTTCGGGTTAGAAACCAACCATAAACCCCTCACGTCCCCGCTACCTGAGTGCAAGGCAATAAACGCCAAATCCTCGGCAAGCATTCAGCGGTGGGCACTCATGCTGGTGTCTTACGACTACACAATAAGGCACAGACCAGGCACAGACAACTGTGCCGATGCACTTAGCAGGCTACCCCTGGCGACCACAGAAGGTTCGGACGAACAGGACTGTGAGATGGTCATGGCAATCAGTGCCTTTGAATCCACAGGTTCGCCCATGATGTCGCACCAAATCAGAGCCTGGACGAAAGATGCGTTTTAACTGGTGACTGGGCAGAGACCCGCGATGCCTGCACCGAGGAGATCAAACCTTTCCAAAGGCGCAGGCATGAACTATCACTACAGGCAGACTGCCTGATGTGGGCAGCCGAGTAGTTATGCCCTTGCGAGGCTGAGAGGCGTTTGTCCGGGAGCTCCACCGCGAGCACCCGGGGATCGTCCTAATGAAGGCCATAGCCAGATCCCACGTCTGGTGGCCTAGCATTGACGCGGACTTGGAGCTCTGCATCCGTCGGTGCACCATTTGTGCCCAACTCAGTAATGCCCCCAGGAGGCCCCCCTAAGCCCTGGCCCTGGCTCACAAAAACCGTGGTTGCGGGTGCATGTAGACTATGCGGGCGCATTCATGGGCAAAATGTTCCTCGTAGACGTTGATGCATTTTCAAAATGGATAGAGTTCACCATTTTAAACTCGAGCACTACCTCCACCACTGTGGAGAGCCTGAGAACCATGTTTGCAATGCACGGAATTCCTGACATATTGGTCAGTGATAATCGTCCGTGCTTCACTAGCGCAGAATTTCAAGAATTTATAGTTGACCACGGCATAAATCACGTTAAGACGGCACCGTTAAAGCCGGCCTCCAATGGCCAGGCGGAGCAAGCAGTGCAGATCATTAAACAAGGCATGCTCAGAATCCAAGGTCCCACGCTGCAGAGCCGCCTGTCGCGACTGCTGCTGGCATACAGATCTCGTCCACATTCGTTGACTGGGGTTCCCCCCGCGCAACTATTGATGAACTGAACCTTAAAGACCAGGCTCTCGTTAATCCTCCCAGACATGCATGAAATTGTTGAGGCTAAGCGCTGGAAGCTAACTGAGTACCATGACCTAAATTTGAGGGGGAGGTGGAATGAGATAGGGGACAAAGTGCTTGTGCTAAACTATGGCAGGGGTCCCAAATGACGTACAGGGACAGTAACAGGCAAGGAAGGAAACAGGCTACTGGTTGTACAAATGGACAATCGCCAAACCTGCCGGAGGCATGTAGACCAAGTAAAAAGTAGATTCACCAACAATACTGCAGGACGAGAGGCAGACTACAGTATGGAACTCACACCACACCTGGTGAACAGACAGAGGGAACAACCTGAGGAAAGAGCAGTCTCAACAGACAGCCCAGGCGAGATACCAGCAATCACACTGAAAGAAAAACAGGCACCAAGGCAAACAACTGAACCACAACTAAGACGCTCCACGCGAGAGCGTAGACCACCTGAGAGTCTGAATCTATAAAGACAATAAGACCTTGGGGGAGTTTGATGTCATGTATCTCACACTACTGTATATAACTGTATCTTACCATGCTATACATGACTGTAACTAGATATGACCTGTAACCACAAGCATACGTTACCACCAGAGGTGCACTTGCAGGAGACACTGCATACCTGTTCCACACAGGTATATAAAGGCAGGTCTCAGGCAAGTGTGGCACATGAGAGCTGTGAAATAAAGGTGCAGGTCCAGAGTGACCTTGACTTCAGCATTTGCCTCGTCTGAGTCTGCACTGCAGGGCCAGGACTTTACACTTACAAGCGAAAGCTCACCGGGTGGGAATATTTTCTGGAGCTGTCTCCTCATGCATGCTCAGGGGCGAGTTTGTTCTCCTGTGAAAGGTTATAAGATCATAAACATGTTAGGATTCGGAGCCGGAGAAGGGCTTTCGGCCCCTCGAGCCTGGTCCGCAATTCAAGAGGATCCTGTCAGTTCCTCGACAGCAAGTTTAAACATCAGGGGCGGAGCCAACAGGCGCCTGGCTGGAATCAGCGACAAAAAGGTGCATTTGGCAG
Organism: Pristiophorus japonicus; assembly: GCF_044704955.1. Classification (NCBI taxonomy): domain Eukaryota; kingdom Metazoa; phylum Chordata; class Chondrichthyes; family Pristiophoridae; genus Pristiophorus; species Pristiophorus japonicus. The sequence continues at coordinate 95 of NW_027252010.1, read as the reverse complement.
AAGCCCGGCTCGGTCAATCGGTCGAGCATGAGAATCTTAATCTTGGATTCAGGGGTGCGAGCCCCACGTTAATTGTTAAAACATGTCCCCTTTTA
>NW_027252009.1:17500-22500 GCF_044704955.1 Pristiophorus japonicus | reverse complement strand
GGCCATACCTCGTTGGAAAGCGGCGGCGACGCCGCAGGCGGCGGTGTCAGCCCGCTCCCGCATGGACGAGGCACGGCGTCGCTAGGCCGCTTGGCCCGCCGGGCAACCGGCATCCGCTGCAGTCTTTGGGCAGTAACATGACGACGCAACGTGGCAACTGGCGCGGGTAAAGAGCGTCCGCTGCGGCCGGACGGGTCGCACCGGAGGCCAGCGACGGCGTGCGGCCGGCTCTTTGGCCGGCGGAGGTGCAGCCGTTGGCTGGAGACCGCTTTCCGACGGCTATCTCCGCTGGTGGGCCAGCTGTGCTCGTCGGGTGCGCGGCGCGGGGAAGAGGAAGGCAAGCGGCATCGAACGCTACCACATTCCTGCGGGCCGACCCGAAGCCGAGCGCGCTGGAAGTCCGCGAAATGCAACCGGAGAAGAAAGTCTGAATGTGGCAACTGATGAACTGAAAATTGTCGGCGGCAAATGGTTAACCAAATGGGTTGAAGGTGGCAAACCATTAACCGAAAACTCTGGCAAATGGTTAACCGGCGTGTTAAGATGGTATCTTTAATAAAAGACGGAAATGACGAAGCCAACATAGCCAAACGAAGGCGGGGACGTTAGTGTGGCAGAAGGGCATGTCTTTAAGCCGTCGGGCGAATGTCCCTGCCAGTTGGAATCTTTTCGGGAAAAAGGGTGAAAAAATCGGAAAGGCCTAGCCGTCCGCCGTGGGGTGCGTTCGCTCGGGCTCGGCCAGCCGCGTCGATGGGTGCCGGAACGGTGCGGCTGCGCTCCGGGAGTGCGGAGATACGGCCTGTCAAGTTTCGTCCCGGAAGTCTGGATGGAGCTAAATCCGAAGCCGTTTGCGGGAAATTAGTTCCAGGGCTCGGCGACCGAAGTCAAATCCGTCCCGCCAACTTGACACTTGTCATTTCTGTCCTTGGGGGTTGGCGGGGTACCTGCACAGAGGTAGGAGGTGGCTGATCGAGAATTGGTGAGTTTTCCAAAGTCACGTCTCGAGCCTCCAGGTCTGCAGAGACCGACCAGGGCTGCCGCCCAACCGACTATTCACCCTTTTTGGGCGGGAATTTTTTCCATTTTTGTCCATTTTTCGGGTTTTTGGTCGGGCTTCAAAAACGGCAGCCCGAGGCCTGGCAGAGGCCGGGGCATGTCCCCGGTCGCGCCAGGCGGCTCGCGCGACCCGATTAGGCCCCGAAAGGAGTCGGGAAATCGGCAGACCTGCCCGAGTTCAGCCCGGGGGAGGCGGGGGGCAGGTCGGTTCGGCTCAAATCATTAACCAAAGCCGAGACTTGGTCTCGCTGGCGCAACCGAAGTGCCAGGCTGGATAACTCATTAACCAGAAGGCGGCTGGAGGCAGGCAGGGCTGATGGCTGAGGCCGGGTGGAGGCCACCCGCGGCCGGGAAAGTCAAAAGTCCCGTTGTGTGGAAGTCTATGAGGTCAGATTCGGCCGCCTTACCGGGCCTGCGGTTGATGGTTTCCCGCTTGGGCAAGCGAGTCGGCCCGGCAAAGTGGCCACTTGCATTTTCTGGCAAGTGTCTGCGAACAACGTTAATGAGTTGAACCTCGGCAATTGTCGGAAGTCCCGATGAAGAAATGAAAATGCCCCTTTTGCGGGGATTTGGATGCTCATGGCCGGCAGCAGGTGGCCCGACGCCCCGCCAACTTGACACTTGTCATTTCTGTCCTTGGGGGTTGGCGGGGTATCTGCACAGAGGTAGGAGGTGGCAGAATCGAGACTTGGTGAGTTTTCCAAACAAACGTCTCGAGCCTCCAGGTCTGCAGAGACCGACCAGGGCTGCCGCCCAACCGACTATTCACCCTTTTTGGGCGGGAATTTATTCCCTTTTTGCCCATTTTTCGGGTTTTTGGTCGGGCTTCAAAAGCGGCTGCCCGAGGCCTGGCAGGTGCCGGGGCATGGTCCCCGATCGCGCCAGGCGGCTCGCGCGACGCGATTAGGCCCCGAAAGGAGTCGGGAAATCGGCAGACCTGCCCGAGTTCAGCCCGCGGGGGCGGGGGGTAGGTCGGTTCGGCTCAAATCATTAACCAAAGCCGAGACTTGGTCTCGCTGGCGCAACCGAAGTGCCAGGCTGGATAACTCATTAACCAGAAGGCGGCTGGAGGCAGGCAGGGCTGATGGCTGAGGCCGGGTGGAGGCCACCCGCGGCCGGGAAAGTCAAAAGTCCCGTTGTGTGGAAGTCTATGAGGTCAGATTCGGCCGCCTTACCGGGCCTTCGGTTGATGGTTTCCCGCTTGGGCAAGCGAGTCGGCCCGGCAAAGTGGCCACTTGCATTTTCTGGCAAGTGTCTGCGAACAACGTTAATGAGTTGAACCTTGGAAATTGCCGGAAGTCCCGATGAAGAAATGAAAATGCCCCTTTTGCGGGGATTTGGATGCTCATGGCCGGCAGCAGGTGGCCCGACGCCCCGCCAACTTGACACTTGTCATTTCTGTCCTTGGGGGTTGGCGGGGTATCTGCACAGAGGTAGGAGGTGGCAGAATCGAGACTTGGTGAGTTTTCCAAACAAACGTCTCGAGCCTCCAGGTCTGCAGAGACCGACCAGGGCTGCCGCCCAACCGACTATTCACCCTTTTTGGGCGGGAATTTATTCCCTTTTTGCCCATTTTTCGGGTTTTTGGTCGGGCTTCAAAAGCGGCTGCCCGAGGCCTGGCAGAGGCCGGGGCATGGGCCCCGATCGCGCCAGGCGGCTCGCGCGACCCGATTAGGCCCCGAAAGGAGTCGGGAAATCGGCAGACCTTGCCGAGTTCAGCCCGCGGTGGCGGGGGGCAGGTCGGTTCGGCTCAAATCATTAACCAAAGCCGAGACTTGGTCTCGCTGGCGCAACCGAAGTGCCAGGCTGGATAACTCATTAACCAGAAGGCGGCTGGAGGCAGGCAGGGCTGATGGCTGAGGCCGGGTGGAGGCCACCCGCGGCCGGGAAAGTCAAAAGTCCCGTTGTGTGGAAGTCTATGAGGTCAGATTCGGCCGCCTTACCGGGCCTTCGGTTGATGGTTTCCCGCTTGGGCAAGCGAGTCGGCCCGGCAAAGTGGCCACTTGCATTTTCTGGCAAGTGTCTGCGAACAACGTTAATGAGTTGAACCTTGGAAATTGCCGGAAGTCCCGATGAAGAAATGAAAATGCCCCTTTTGCGGGGATTTGGATGCTCATGGCCGGCAGCAGGTGGCCCGACGCCCCGCCAACTTGACACTTGTCATTTCTGTCCTTGGGGGTTGGCGGGGTATCTGCACAGAGGTAGGAGGTGGCAGAATCGAGACTTGGTGAGTTTTCCAAACAAACGTCTCGAGCCTCCAGGTCTGCAGAGACCGACCAGGGCTGCCGCCCAACCGACTATTCACCCTTTTTGGGCGGGAATTTATTCCCTTTTTGCCCATTTTTCGGGTTTTTGGTCGGGCTTCAAAAGCGGCTGCCCGAGGCCTGGCAGAGGCCGGGGCATGGGCCCCGATCGCGCCAGGCGGCTCGCGCGACCCGATTAGGCCCCGAAAGGAGTCGGGAAATCGGCAGACCTTGCCGAGTTCAGCCCGCGGTGGCGGGGGGCAGGTCGGTTCGGCTCAAATCATTAACCAAAGCCGAGACTTGGTCTCGCTGGCGCAACCGAAGTGCCAGGCTGGATAACTCATTAACCAGAAGGCGGCTGGAGGCAGGCAGGGCTGATGGCTGAGGCCGGGTGGAGGCCACCCGCGGCCGGGAAAGTCAAAAGTCCCGTTGTGTGGAAGTCTATGAGGTCAGATTCGGCCGCCTTACCGGGCCTTCGGTTGATGGTTTCCCGCTTGGGCAAGCGAGTCGGCCCGGCAAAGTGGCCACTTGCATTTTCTGGCAAGTGTCTGCGAACAACGTTAATGAGTTGAACCTCGGCAATTGTCGGAAGTCCCGATGAAGAAATGAAAATGCCCCTTTTGCGGGGATTTGGATGCTCATGGCCGGCAGCAGGTGGCCCGACGCCCCGCCAACTTGACACTTGTCATTTCTGTCCTTGGGGGTTGGCGGGGTATCTGCACAGAGGTAGGAGGTGGCAGAATCGAGACTTGGTGAGTTTTCCAAACAAACGTCTCGAGCCTCCAGGTCTGCAGAGACCGACCAGGGCTGCCGCCCAACCGACTATTCACCCTTTTTGGGCGGGAATTTATTCCCTTTTTGCCCATTTTTCGGGTTTTTGGTCGGGCTTCAAAAGCGGCTGCCCGAGGCCTGGCAGAGGCCGGGGCATGGTCCCCGATCGCGCCAGGCGGCTCGCGCGACCCGATTAGGCCCCGAAAGGAGTCGGGAAATCGGCAGACCTGCCCGAGTTCAGCCCGGGGGGGGCGGGGGGCAGGTCGGTTCGGCTCAAATCATTAACCAAAGCCGAGACTTGGTCTCGCTGGCGCAACCGAAGTGCCAGGCTGGATAACTCATTAACCAGAAGGCGGCTGGAGGCAGGCAGGGCTGATGGCTGAGGCCGGGTGGAGGCCACCCGCGGCCGGGAAAGTCAAAAGTCCCGTTGTGTGGAAGTCTATGAGGTCAGATTCGGCCGCCTTACCGGGCCTTCGGTTGATGGTTTCCCGCTTGGGCAAGCGAGTCGGCCCGGCAAAGTGGCCACTTGCATTTTCTGGCAAGTGTCTGCGAACAACGTTAATGAGTTGAACCTTGGAAATTGCCGGAAGTCCCGATGAAGAAATGAAAATGCCCCTTTTGCGGGGATTTGGATGCTCATGGCCGGCAGCAGGTGGCCCGACGCCCCGCCAACTTGACACTTGTCATTTCTGTCCTTGGGGGTTGGCGGGGTGCCCGGAGATTTTCGGGAACACGATTTTCAGAACATTTTTACGACAGCGGGTACACTTTGAAAGCGCCCGAAAAGTGATGCTTTGCTGAAAGGTGCTCAATCTCAGGAAAGAGACCTTTGAAAAGAGCACTTGGAAAGTCACAAAATGACCGGTGTGCGAGACTTGGAACAATTTTGACAAAGTCTTTTGTTGTACTTTTCAAACTCTTTGGTGTTTT
>NW_027252009.1:5000-7500 GCF_044704955.1 Pristiophorus japonicus | reverse complement strand
GCCGGGAAGGAGGGCGTATTTGCGGTGTGGCTTTTAAAGTGATGTCGACAGGGCGGCGGAGGGCAATTTGCTGCTGGTCGTGGTGGTGCTGGTCGCCGTTGTTGTTGGGCTGGCGGCATGAAGCTGCTTGAGCGACAATGGTCTGCTGCGTCATTGGGGGTGCATCTTGTAACCTGTGCCGGGCAGCCAGGGATGCTGAATGGCGGAGCGGCCTGCAAGCCGAGCGCCTTTCTTCGGAAGCGGGCTTGATCGGCCAGCCGGCGGGTGGAAAACTTCGGTCGGCCAGTTCTGGCTGTCTGATGCGGCCGGGGCCGAAATGCGGATCTCTCCGCCGTCCCGTGTCGGACCGCTGTCGGCCATACCTCGTTGGAAAGCGGCGGCGACGCCGCAGGCGGCGGTGTCAGCCCGCTCCCGCATGGACGAGGCACGGCGTCGCTAGGCCGCTTGGCCCGCCGGGCAACCGGCATCCGCTGCAGTCTTTGGGCAGTAACATGACGACGCAACGTGGCAACTGGCGCGGGTAAAGAGCGTCCGCTGCGGCCGGACGGGTCGCACCGGAGGCCAGCGACGGCGTGCGGCCGGCTCTTTGGCCGGCGGAGGTGCAGCCGTTGGCTGGAGACCGCTTTCCGACGGCTATCTCCGCTGGTGGGCCAGCTGTGCTCGTCGGGTGCGCGGCGCGGGGAAGAGGAAGGCAAGCGGCATCGAACGCTACCACATTCCTGCGGGCCGACCCGAAGCCGAGCGCGCTGGAAGTCCGCGAAATGCAACCGGAGAAGAAAGTCTGAATGTGGCAACTGATGAACTGAAAATTGTCGGCGGCAAATGGTTAACCAAATGGGTTGAAGGTGGCAAACCATTAACCGAAAACTCTGGCAAATGGTTAACCGGCGTGTTAAGATGGTATCTTTAATAAAAGACGGAAATGACGAAGCCAACATAGCCAAACGAAGGCGGGGACGTTAGTGTGGCAGAAGGGCATGTCTTTAAGCCGTCGGGCGAATGTCCCTGCCAGTTGGAATCTTTTCGGGAAAAAGGGTGAAAAAATCGGAAAGGCCTAGCCGTCCGCCGTGGGGTGCGTTCGCTCGGGCTCGGCCAGCCGCGTCGATGGGTGCCGGAACGGTGCGGCTGCGCTCCGGGAGTGCGGAGATACGGCCTGTCAAGTTTCGTCCCGGAAGTCTGGATGGAGCTAAATCCGAAGCCGTTTGCGGGAAATTAGTTCCAGGGCTCGGCGACCGAAGTCAAATCCGTCCCGCCAACTTGACACTTGTCATTTCTGTCCTTGGGGGTTGGCGGGGTACCTGCACAGAGGTAGGAGGTGGCTGATCGAGAATTGGTGAGTTTTCCAAAGTCACGTCTCGAGCCTCCAGGTCTGCAGAGACCGACCAGGGCTGCCGCCCAACCGACTATTCACCCTTTTTGGGCGGGAATTTTTTCCATTTTTGTCCATTTTTCGGGTTTTTGGTCGGGCTTCAAAAACGGCAGCCCGAGGCCTGGCAGAGGCCGGGGCATGTCCCCGGTCGCGCCAGGCGGCTCGCGCGACCCGATTAGGCCCCGAAAGGAGTCGGGAAATCGGCAGACCTGCCCGAGTTCAGCCCGGGGGAGGCGGGGGGCAGGTCGGTTCGGCTCAAATCATTAACCAAAGCCGAGACTTGGTCTCGCTGGCGCAACCGAAGTGCCAGGCTGGATAACTCATTAACCAGAAGGCGGCTGGAGGCAGGCAGGGCTGATGGCTGAGGCCGGGTGGAGGCCACCCGCGGCCGGGAAAGTCAAAAGTCCCGTTGTGTGGAAGTCTATGAGGTCAGATTCGGCCGCCTTACCGGGCCTGCGGTTGATGGTTTCCCGCTTGGGCAAGCGAGTCGGCCCGGCAAAGTGGCCACTTGCATTTTCTGGCAAGTGTCTGCGAACAACGTTAATGAGTTGAACCTCGGCAATTGTCGGAAGTCCCGATGAAGAAATGAAAATGCCCCTTTTGCGGGGATTTGGATGCTCATGGCCGGCAGCAGGTGGCCCGACGCCCCGCCAACTTGACACTTGTCATTTCTGTCCTTGGGGGTTGGCGGGGTATCTGCACAGAGGTAGGAGGTGGCAGAATCGAGACTTGGTGAGTTTTCCAAACAAACGTCTCGAGCCTCCAGGTCTGCAGAGACCGACCAGGGCTGCCGCCCAACCGACTATTCACCCTTTTTGGGCGGGAATTTATTCCCTTTTTGCCCATTTTTCGGGTTTTTGGTCGGGCTTCAAAAGCGGCTGCCCGAGGCCTGGCAGGTGCCGGGGCATGGTCCCCGATCGCGCCAGGCGGCTCGCGCGACGCGATTAGGCCCCGAAAGGAGTCGGGAAATCGGCAGACCTGCCCGAGTTCAGCCCGCGGGGGCGGGGGGTAGGTCGGTTCGGCTCAAATCATTAACCAAAGCCGAGACTTGGTCTCGCTGGCGCAACCGAAGTGCCAGGCTGGATAACTCATTAACCAGAAGGCGGCTGGAGGCAGGCAGGGCTGATGGCT
>NW_027252008.1:0-32401 GCF_044704955.1 Pristiophorus japonicus | reverse complement strand
CACCCCCCCGGTATACACAGCCCCGGTATACACACCCCCCCGGTACACCCCCCCCGGTACACCCCCCCCCCAGTATACACACTCCCCGGTATACACCCCCCTGTCCCCCCGGTACACTCCCCCCCCCTGTCCCCCCGGTACACCCCCCCGGTACACACCCCCCCTCCCCCCCCGGTATACACCCCCCCCCCGGTATACACACCCCCCCCCCTGTCCCCCCGGTACACCCCCCCGGTATACACAGCCCCGGTATACACACACCCCCGGTACACCCCCCCAAGTATAAACCCCCCCCCCCCCCCGGTATACACAGCCCCGGTATACACACCCCCCCCCCCCGGTACCCCCCCCCCCCCCCGGTATACACCCCCCCCCCCGGTATACACAGCCCCGGTATAGACCCCCCCCGGTACACACCCCCCCACGGTACACTCCCCCCCGGTATACACAGCCCCGGTATACACCCCCCCCGGTACACCCCCCCCGGTATACACCCCCCCACGGTACACCCCCCCCCCGGTATACACACTCCCCGGTATACACCCCCCCCGGTACACCCCCCCCCCCTGGTATACACCCCCCCCCGGTATACACCCCCCCCCCGGTATACACAGCCCCGGTATACACCCCCCCGGTACACCCCCCCTGGTATACACCCCCCCACGGTACACCTTCCCCCCCCCTCCGGTATACACACTCCCCGGTATACACCCACCCCCGGTACACCCCCCCCTGGTATACACCCCCCCCCCGGTACACCCCCCCCCCCCCGGTATACACACTCCCCGGTATACACCCCCCCCCCGGTATACACCCCCCCGGTATACACACCCCCCGGTATACACCCCCCCCGGTATACACCCCCCCCCCCCCGGTATACACAGCCCCGGTATACACCCCCCCCCGGCATACCCCCCCCCCCGTTATACACCCCCCCCCGGTATACACCCCCCCCCCCGGTATACACCCCCCCCCGGTATGCACACCCCCCCGGTACACCCCCCCCCGGTATACACCCCCCCCCGGTACACCACCACCCCGGTATACACCCCCCCCCCCGGTACACACCCCCCCCCCCCCCGGTATACACCGCCCCCCCCGTATACACACGCCCGGGACACACACCCCGGTATACACACTCCCCCCCCGGTATACACCCCCCCCCCCCCCCCCGGTACACCCCCCCCCCCGGTATACACATTCCCCGGTACACCCCCCCGGTACACACTCCCCGTTATACACCCCCCCCCGGTATACACACTCCCCGGTACACCCCCCCCCCCCGGTATACACACTCCCCGGTACACCCCCCCCCCCCCGGTACTCTCCCCCCCGGTATACACCCCCCGGTACACCCCCCCCCCTGTATACACCCCCCCGGTACACACCCCCCGGTACACACCCCCCGGTATACACCCCCCGGTATACACACTCCCCCCCGGTATACACACACCCCCCGGTACACCCCCCCCCCCCAGTATACACCCCCCCGGTACACATCCCCCGGTATACACACTCCCCCCCGGTATACACCCCCCCCCGGTATACACCCCCCCGGTGCACCCCCCCCGGTACACCCCCCCCCCCCGGTATACACCCCCCCCGGTATACACCCCCCCCCCCCCCGGTACACCCCCCCCGGTACACACACCCCCGGTATACACCCCCCCGGTATACACACTCCCCCCCGGTATACCCCCCCCCCCCGGTATACACACTCCCCGGTACACCCCCCCGGTATACACACTCCCCGGTACACCACCCCGGTACACCCCCCCCCGGTATACACACTCCCCCCGGTATACACTCCGCCCCCGGTATACATCCCCCCGGTATACACACTCCCCGGTACACCCCCCCGGTATACACACTCCCCGGTACACCCCCCCGGTATACACACACCCCAGTACACCCCCCCGGTACACCCCCCCGGTATACACACTCCCCCCCGGTATACACCCCCCCCCGGTATACACCCCCCCCCCGGTATACACCACCCCGGTACACACCCCCCCCCAGTATACACCCCCCCGGTACACCCCCCCCCCCCGGTATACACAACCCACCCCCCCGGTATACACCCCCCCCCACCCGGGTACACCCCCCCCCCGGTATACACCCCCCCCCCCCCCCCGGTACACCCCCCCCCCAGTATACACCCCCCCCCCACCCGGGTACACACTCTCCCCCCGGTACACCCCCCCCGGTATACACACTTCCCCACCCGGTACACACACCCCCCGGGATACACTCCCCCCCCCCCCCCCCACCCGGGTACACACTCTTCCCCCCCCCCCCCGGTATACACCTCCCCCCGGTATACACCCCCCCCCCACCCGGTATACAAACTCCCCCCCCCCCCGGTATACACACCCCCCCCACCCGGTATACACCCCCCCCCCCCCGGTATACACACTCTCCCCCCCCCCCTCCCGGTACCACTCCTCCCCGGGTACATACACACCACCCCCCCCGGTACTCTCCCCCCCGGTATACACCCCCCGGTACACCCCCCCCCCTGTATACACCCCCCCGGTACACACCCCCCGGTACACACCCCCCGGTATACACCCCCCGGTATACACACTCCCCCCCGGTATACACACACCCCCCGGTACACCCCCCCCCCCCAGTATACACCCCCCCGGTACACATCCCCCGGTATACACACTCCCCCCCGGTATACACCCCCCCCCGGTATACACCCCCCCGGTGCACCCCCCCCCGGTACACCCCCCCCCCCCCGGTATACACCCCCCCCGGTATACACCCCCCCCCCCCCCGGTACACCCCCCCCGGTACACACACCCCCGGTATACACCCCCCCGGTATACACACTCCCCCCCGGTATACCCCCCCCCCCCCGGTATACACACTCCCCGGTACACCCCCCCGGTATACACACTCCCCGGTACACCACCCCGGTACACCCCCCCCCCGGTATACACACTCCCCCCGGTATACACTCCGCCCCCGGTATACATCCCCCCGGTATACACACTCCCCGGTACACCCCCCCGGTATACACACTCCCCGGTACACCCCCCCGGTATACACACACCCCAGTACACCCCCCCGGTACACCCCCCCCGGTATACACACTCCCCCCCGGTATACACCCCCCCCCGGTATACACCCCCCCCCCGGTATACACCACCCCGGTACACACCCCCCCCCAGTATACACCCCCCCGGTACACCCCCCCCCCCCGGTATACACAACCCACCCCCCCGGTATACACCCCCCCCCACCCGGGTACACCCCCCCCCCGGTATACACCCCCCCCCCCCCCCCGGTACACCCCCCCCCCAGTATACACCCCCCCCCCACCCGGGTACACACTCTCCCCCCGGTACACCCCCCCCGGTATACACACTTCCCCACCCGGTACACACACCCCCCGGGATACACTCCCCCCCCCCCCCCCCACCCGGGTACACACTCTTCCCCCCCCCCCCCGGTATACACCTCCCCCCGGTATACACCCCCCCCCACCCGGTATACAAACTCCCCCCCCCCCCGGTATACACACCCCCCCCACCCGGTATACACCCCCCCCCCCCCGGTATACACACTCTCCCCCCCCCCTCCCGGTACCACTCCTCCCCGGGTACATACACACCACCCCCCCGCCTCCCGGTAAACACTCCTCCCCCCCCCCCCCCGGGTACATACACACTCCCCCCCACCGCCCCCCCCCCCCCACGGTACACACACACTCCCCCCCCCCCCGGGTACACACACACTCCCCCCCCCCCCCCCCGGTACACACACACTCCCCCCCCCCGGTACACACACACTCTGCCCCCCCGCCGGTCCACACACACTCCCCCCCCCCCCCCCCGGTACACACACACTCCCCACCCCCCTCGGTACACACTCTCCCCCCCCCCCCCCGGTACACACACACCTGCCCCCCCGGTACACACACACTCCCCCCCCCGGTACACACACACTCCCACATCCCCCCCCCCCCCGGTACACACACACTTCCCCATGTATACACACTCCCCCCCCCCCCCCCGGTACACACACACTCCCCCCGGTATACACACTCCCCCCCCCGGTACACACACACTCTCGCCCCCCCCCCCCCCCCCCGGGTACACACACACTCCCCCCCCCCTCCCCCCGGTACATACACACTCCCACCCGGTATACACACTCCGCCCCCCCCCCCCCCCCCCCGGTACACACACACTCTCCCCCCCCCCTCCCGGTACACACACACTCTTCCCCCCCCCCCGGTACACACACACTCCCCCCACCCCCCCCGGGTACACAGACACTCCCCGTGGGCCCCGGGTACACAGACACTGCCCCCGGGGACACAGACACTCCCCCCGGGTACACAGACATCCCCCCGGGTACACAGACATTCCCCTCGGGCCCCGGGTACACAGACACTCCCCCCCGGGTACACAGACACTCCCCCCGGGAGGTGCCGAGCCCAGGCTCACTGACAGAATCATAGAAATGTACAGCACAGGAGGCCATTCGGCCCATCGTGTCTGTGCCGGCCGACCAAGAGCTACCCAGCCTAATCCCACTTTCCAACTCTCAGTCGGTAGCCCTGCAGGTTACGGCACTTTAAGCGCACATCCAAGTACTTTTTAAATGTGGTGAGAGTTTCTGCCTCTACCACCCTTTCAGGCAGTGAGTTCCAGACCCCCACCACCCTCTGGGTGAAGAAATTTCCTCTCTTATCTCCTCTAAACCTCCCCCCAATTACTTTAAAATCTATGCCCCGTGGTTGTTGACCCCTCTGCCAAGGGAAATATCCACTCTATCCAGGCCCCTCATAATTTTATACAGCTCCCCTCAGCCTCCTCTGTTCCAAAGAAAACAGACCCAACCTATCCAATCTTTTCTCATAACCAAAATTCTCCAGTCCAGGCAATATCCTCGTAAATCTCCTCTGCACCCTTTCCAGTGCAATCACACCTTTCCTGTAATGTGGTGACCAGAACTGCATGCAGTACTCCAGCTGTGGCCTAACCAGTGTTTTATCTGGTTCAAGCATAACCCCCCCCCCGCTCTTGTATTCCATGCCTCGACTAATAAAGGCAAGTATTCCAAATGCCTTCTTAACCACCTTATCTACCTGGCCTGCTACCTTCAGGGATCTGTGGACCTGCACTCCCAGGTCCCTTTGTCCCTCTACACTTCTCAGTGTCCTACCATTTAATGTGTATTCCCTTGCCTTGTTAGACCTCCCCAAATACATTACCTCACACTTCTCCAGATTGAATTCCATTTGCCCACCTGACCAGTACATTGATATCTTCCTGAAGTCCGCAGCTTTCTTCTTCATTATCAACCACACGGCCTATTTTAGTGTCATCTGCAAACTTCTTAATCATACCCCAACATTCAAGTCTAAATTATTGATGTATACCACAAAAAGCAAGGAACCCAGTACTGAGCCCTGTGGAACCCCATTGGATGCAGCCTTCCAGTCACAAAAATTCCCATCAACCATGACCCTTTGCTTCCTGCCTCTGAGCCAATTTTGGATCCAACTTGCCACTTTGCCCTGGATCCAATGGGCTTTTACTTTCGTGACCAGTCTGCCATGTGGGACCTTATCAAAAGCTTTGCCAAAGTCCATATACACTACATCGTACACACAGGTCTATCATCAAAAGGCTTTTGACAAGGTCCCACACAAGAGATTAGTGTGCAAAATCAAAGCACATGATATTGGGGGTAATGTACTGACGTGGATAGAGAACTGGTTGGCAGACAGGAAGCAGAGAGTCGGGATAAACAGGTCCTTTTCAGAATGGCAGGCAATGACTAGTGGAGTGCCGCAGGGCTCAGTGCTGGGACCCCAGCTATTTACAATATACATCAATGATTTAGATGAAGGAATTGAGTGTAATATCTCCAAGTTTGCAGATGACACTAAACTGGGTGGCGGTGTGAGCTGTGAGGGGGACGCTAAGAGGCTGCAGGGTGACTTGGGCAAATGCATGGCAGATGCAGTATAATGTGGACAAATGTGAGGTTATCCACTTTCGTGGCAGAAACATGAAGGCAGAATATTATCTGAATGGTGACAGATTAGGAAAAGGGGAGGTGCAACGAGACCTGGGTGTCATGGTACATCAGTCATTGAAGTTTGGCATGCAGGTACAGCAGGTGGTAATGGAGGCAAATGGTATGTTGGCCTTCATAGCGAGGGGATTTGAGTATCGGAGCAGGGAGGTGTTACTGCAGTTGTACAGGGCCTTGGTGAGGCCTCACCTGGAATATTGTGTTCAGTTTTGGTCTCCTAATCTGAGGAAGGACATTCTTGCTATTGAGGGAGTGCAGCGAAGGTTCACCAGACTGATTCCCGAGATGGCTGGACTGACATATGAGGAGAGACTGGATCAACTGGGCTTGTATTCATGGGAATTTTTAAGAATGAGAGAGGTTCTCATAGAAACATAAAATTCTGACAGATTTAGACAGGTTAGATGCAGGAAGAATGTTCCCGATGTTGGGGAAGTCCAGAACCAGGGGACATAGTCTAAGGATAAGGGGTAAGCCATTTAGGACTGAGATGAGGAGAAACTTCTTCACTCAGAGAGTTGTTAACCTGTTAAATTCCCTACCGCAGAGAGTTGTTGATGCCAGTTCATTGGATATATTCAAGAAGGAGTTAGATATGGCCCTTACGGCTAAAGGGATCAAGGGGTATGGAGAGAAAGCAGGAAAGGGGTACTGAGGGAATGATCAGCCATGATCTTATTGAATGGTGGTGCAGGCTCGAAGGGCCGAATGGCCTACTCCTGCACCTATTTTCTATGTTTCTATGCTTAACCAGAAGCCAATGTAGGTCAGCGAGCACAGGGGTGATGGGTGAGTGGGACTTGGTGCGAGTTAGGACACGGGACAGCCGAGCTTTGGATCACCTCTAGTTTACGTAGGATAGAATGTGGGAGGCCAGCCAGGAGCATGTTGGAATAGTCAAGTCTAGAGGTAACAAAGGCATGGATGAGGGCTTCAGCAGCGGATGAGCAGAGGCAAGGGCGGAGTTGGGTGATGTTACGGAGGTGGAAATTAGCGGTTTTAGTTATGCTGTGGATATGTGGTCGAAAGCTCATTTCAGGGTCAAATATGACACCAAGGTTGCAAACAGCCTCAGACAGAAGTTGGGGAGAGGGATGGAGTCAGTGGCTCAGAGAATGGAGTTTGTGGTGGGGACTGAAAACAATGGCTTCAGTCTTCCCAATATTCAATTGAATAACATTGCTGCTCATCCAGAACTGGATGTGGGACAAGCAGTGTGACAAGTTAGAGAGCGAGGAGGGGTTGAGAGAAGTGGGGGTGAGGTAGAGCTGGGTGTTAGCGTACGTGTGGAAACTGACGCTGTGTTTTCGGATGTTGCCGAGGGGCAACATGTGGATGAGAAATAGGAGGGGCCACGGACAGATCCTTGGGGGACACCAGAGGTAACGATGCGGGGGCGGGGAGAGAAGCCATTGCAGGAGATTCTCTGACTACGATGAGATGGATAAGAATGGAACCAGGCGAGTGCAGTCCCACCCAGCTGGACGATGGTGGAGAGGTGTTGGAGGAGGATGGAGCGGTTAACTGTGTCAAAGGCTGCAGACAGGTCCAGGAGGACGAGGAGGGGTAGTTTACCTTTGTCACACTCACAAAGAATGTCATTTGTGACTTTGATGAGAGCAGTTTGGATACTGTGGCAGGGGCGGAAACCAGATTGGAGGGTTTCAGACATGGAGTTCTGGGAAAGATGGTCACGGATTTGGGAGGTGACAACACGGTCAGGGACTTTGGAGAGGAAAGGGAGGTTGGAGATGGGGGGCAGCTTGCAAGCACAGTGGGGTCAAAGGTTGGTTATTTGAGGAGAGGGTGATGACGGCAGATTTGAAGGAGAGGGGGCAGTACCTGAGGAGAGAGAACCGCTAACAATGTCGGCTAACACAGAGGCAGCTGATCGGATGGTCTCAATCTTTGAGATAAAGAAGTCTATGAGCCCCTTGCACGTGTTGTTGGAGCTGCGTGTGGTGGAGACAGGGGAGAGGGGTTAAGAAGACGGTTAGCAGTAGAGAATAGTAGCTGGGGGGTCACCTTTGCATTCCAAAATGATCCTGGAATAGTGCCTGGAGCAGTATTGGCAGACAGGAGTAGGACCCGATAATGCTTTATGTGCTCCAGCCAGATCTGGCGGTGAAAGGCTAAACCTGTTGTCTGCCACATCTGTTCAAGTCTGCCTCCCTTGAACTTGAGGGAGCGATGATCGGGGCCGTATCAGGGGGAACGGCCAGAGAGTAATGGTATTAATAGGGACTTGAGCATCAAAGGTGATGGTGAGGGTGTGGTTGGTCAGATCGGTGGCTGCAGAACTGTCATGGTGAATGGAGGGTCAGTAATGGACAGTTTGTAGTTGAGAAGTGCAGTTGTAAGAGAGTTTGGAGAAAGTTTTTTCCAGGGGCAGACACAGAAGGAGGTAGGGTTGGGGGTGAGGGGAGGTGGCTGGAGTGTAAGGTTTTTGTTTTCCTTGTCCTTACTTATTTCACTCCTTTGACCTGCTTGTTCTTTGACTCTGGGATTTACAGGATCAAAATATACACGACACAAAGGTTTCGGCTCAACCCAAAACTATTCGTTTATTAAAACCAACAACACACAGACAAAAACCCCTGTGAGATTTGGTTGAAACTTACAATCGATCAATCCGGCTGGTCGTCACTGATGCCGATTGTGGGCCCTGGAGTAGGAATGAGCGGACCCTGTCCATCTTCCCCTGACTGTTGCAGTCCTCGAGAGCGAGAGACTGTCTTCCTGTGTGTCTCCCTGCTCATGTCTTGTTGTCACAAAACCCCCCCCCAACCGTAGTTTCAGTTGCTGGTTTTCTGAATGGCCGACATTCACACTCCATCATCATCATAGGCAATCCCTCGGAATCGAGGAAGACTTGCTTCCACTCTTAAAATGAGTCCTTAGGTGGCTGAACAGTCCAATACAGGAACCACAGTCCCTGTCACAGGTGGGACAGACAGTGGTTGAGAGAAGGGGTGAGTGGGACAGGTTTGCCGCACGCTCCTTCCGCTGCCTGCGCTTGGTTTCTGTATGTTTTTGGCGACGAGATTCGAGGTGCTCAGCGCCCTCCCGGATGCACTTCCTCCACTTAGGGCGGTCTTTGGCCAGGGACTCCCAGGTGTCGGTGGGGATGTTGCACTTTATCAGGGAGGATTTGAGGGTGTCCCTGTAACGTTTCCTCTGCCCACCTGGGGTTCGTTTGCCGTGAAGGAGTTCCGAGTAGAGCGCTTGCTTTGGGAGTCTCGTGTCTGGTATGTGAACAATGTGGCCTGCCCAGCGGAGCTGATCAAGTGTGGTCAGTGCTTCGATGCTGGGGATGTTGGCCTGGTCGAGGACGCTAATGTTGGTGCGTCTGTCTGGTCGTCAGCTCGCAGATAAACGGTTTGTGATTCAGGTCATGAAGTTAATCTGACCCCCATTGTTTGAGTGAAACCTGGAGCATTGTCCAGATGCTCATTTCTCCCATCAACATCAGTCGCGGCTTGCTGAAGATTCCAGGCCACAGATTGCCATGGATATTCCTGTTCATAGTCAATCAGAAAAGCTTTAAAATATTCCAACGCCCAGCATCAATGTCCTTCATCGATTGAAAACCTCCTCCTGTGCTTCACGTTTTAGTCTCCAAACCCTGGCATCTTCCTGTGCTCTGAGTCAAATATCTTTGTGAACCTTACTGGAGAACGATACGAGGAAGTGCTCAGACACTGTTCAGTATAGAATGACTTAAAAAACTTGTTACTGTAAACTCACTCAGCTGTAAACCTGGTCCATTTTATTTGTGCCCAAAGTGACCACGACATGGTACCAGCACTTGTATACCAGGGCCCGCACACACGCGCGTACAGCCCGATGGCCTCCGACAGTGGCGCCCCCTGGTGTCTAGTGACCCCAAGCATCAATACATGACAACATTCCCCTTCAAGATCTTAGTATCAATCCTTTTACAAATTGAGACGGTCTGGGGCTTTCCGCTCATGAGTTGATCGTCTCAGTTCAACTCCAGTTCTGGACAAGCGTTCTGAGTCAGTTATGCCTGGAGGCTGAGTAACCGATCTGATGGGAGTGGTAATGACCATGTCAGAGACTGAAAGTCCAGGTTCGGTCATGACAGCAAAGTCCTCTGATGAATGAACGTTGGTCGGTTGGTCACTGACGGCATCTTCCTCAAGTGGTTCCAGTTCATCCGTGTGCCGCAGTGTCACTTGATCAACATGTTTCCTGCAGGTTTGCCCATTCTTGAGCACGACAATAAACACTCTGTTACCCTCCTGGGCTGTAATAGTGCCGGCAATCCACTTTGGACCTTGACCATAGTTCAATATATAAACTGGATCGATCATTGACAGAAATATCACATGACACGGCAGCACGATCATAACACAATTGCTGACTTTGACGTCATTCAAATAGGGATGAACAAGAGAGAGCTTGGTCTTGAGACCGCTCCATCAATAGTTCAGCAGGGGGGACCCCGGTATGTATGTGGGATCTTGTCCTGTAACTAAGCAATATACATGACAAGCGAGTCTGCAGTGAACCTTGAGTTACACGTTTCATACTCTGCTTGATGGTTTGGACAGCACACTCTGCTTGACCATTGGATGTGGGTTTGAATGGTGCTGACGTCACATGTTTGATACCATTGAGTTTCATGAACTCTTGAAACTCCAGACTAGTGAAGCAAGGTCCATTGTCGCTCACAACAATGTCAGGCAGACCATGAGTGGCAAACATGACACGAAGGCTCTCAATGGTAGCTGTGGATATACTGAATGACATAATAATACACTCTATCCACTTTGAATATGCATCCATTACAACAAAAATCAACTTTCCTAGGGACGGGCCCGCAAAATCAATGTGGATCCTCGACCATGGTTTAGATGGCCACGGCCAAAGACTCAGCGGTGATTCCGTTGGTACTTTACTTAGCTGCATGCAAGTATTGCACTGATGCATGCTTGATTCCAAATCAGAGTCAATTCCAGGCCACCATACATGGGACCTAGCAATGGACTTCATCATGACAATACCAGGATGAGTGCTATGTAGTTCACGTACAAATTTTTCTCAACCTTTCTTAGGCATGACAACACGATTACCCCACAGTAAACAGTCTGACTGAATGGACAGTTCATCTTTGCAACGGTTGTATGGTTTGGTCTCATCACACATCTCCATAGGTATGGCAGACCAATCACCACTGAGAACGCAATGTTTTACAACCAGTAAAATAGGGTCATGGCTGGTCCAGATCCTAACTTGTTGAGCAGTGACAGGAGTTCCTTCAAGCTCAAAAACAGTAGGTTGAGGCGTCTCCATATCTGGTGTGGGCAAAAACAGATGACTCAGTGCATCGGCACAATTCTCAGTGCCAGGCCTGTGATGAATAACATAATCATAGGCAGACAGCATCAACGCCCACCTCTGAATGTGGGACGATGCTTTGGTATTAATAACTTTATTTTCCGAAAACAATCAAATGAGTGGCTTGTGATCAGTTTCAAGTTCAAAACGGAGACCAAACAGGTTCTAATGCATCTTTTTCATTCCATACACACACGTTGTAAGCTCTTTCCGCTTTTGACAAACTTCTCAAAGCGTACGCAACAGGTTGTAGCTTACCCAACTCATTTGCTTGTTGGAGTACACAGCCAACCCCATATGATGAAGCATCACAGACCAATACAAGATGCTGACATGGATCATAGTGAACCTTGTTTGATCAGAGCAGATTCTTAGTGTTAGCGTTAGTGTTTTCTCAGAAGAATCACTCAACACTCAGAGTCGGTTCCAATGCTGATGCGGCCTTTATTACGCTTAGCGGGGAGGAAATCACAAGACTGAGTCCAGGCTTCTCTCCACAGAACAAAGGGTTACATTCACTTTTATATGTTTCACAACAGTTACAAACAGTTTACTACAATTACACAGCCCATCACGGCTGGACACAAGCCAATCACAACGATTATAGATTACATATAGGTTCTTTTAACCCAATAGAATTCCCCTTATGTCTCAGGAACCATGTGTTCGTCTCTTGTCAGCTTGGGCTGATTGATATAGGTTCTCTCACTAGTTCTTTCTTCTTGGAGAAATAATTAGTTTATAACCTTGTTTACAGGAGATGGGTTCTCTTATCTCTTTCTTCCTGGGGAATTAATTGGTTTATGGCCTTGAATACGGGAGATGGGTTCTCTCCTCATTATTCTTATCCTGCATCCAAGGCATTCCTATAGTGGGCCTCACAGAGTTATTGCTCGGTCATTGAACATTCAACAGTTCACAGCTTGACTGCCTGATTTCCCATCATGCCTGGGCAGCCATTTTATGTGTGGCCACTTTAAACTTATATGCGTTTAGATATATCTAGCAGGTGCCTAATGCCTAGTATTCTGGTATATTCTAACGGTGCCTACCTCCTACAACACTTAGCTTTCTCAAAAGCTCTATCTTGAGATACACCCCAGACCCTGTTGTCGCCTTTTCTGAGCAGCATGTGCAGTGGCTCTAGTAAAGTGCTCAATCCGGGTAAAAAATTACCAAAGTAGTTGAGTAGCCCAAGGAATGAACGCAGCTCCCTCACATTCTGAGGCCTCGGTGCATTTTTGATGGTCTCAGTTTTTGAATCCGTAGGCCTGATACCATCAGCAGCAATCTTCCTCCCCAAGAATTCAACTTCCGGTGCCATGAAGACACCCTTCAATGTTTCAGCCTGAGTCCCACTTTGTCCAGTCGATGTAGAACTTCCTCAAGGTTGTTCAGATGTTCAGCAGCATCACGACCTGTGACCAGGGTGTCATCTTGAAACACGACAGTTCTCGGGACAGACTTCAGTAGACTCTCCATATTCCTCTGAAATATGGCTGCAGCCGAACAAATCCCAAAAGGACACCTGTTGTAGACAAATAGTCCTTTATGGGTGTTGATGCAGGTAAGCTTCTTCGAAGTGTCAACAAGCTCCTGGGTCATATAGGCCAACGTCAGATCCAGTTTAATGAATGACTTTCCACCAGCTAGCACGGATACTGATCCTGTTTCGAAAATCGGTTAATCGTAACTTTGTAGTCTCCACAAATCCTGACCGTGTCATCGCTCTTCAACACAGGAACAATGGGACTGGCCCACTCGTTAAACTCGACCGGTGAGGTAACCCCTTCACGCTGGAGTCTGTCAAACTCAATATCAACCTTCTCATAGACAGGCCTTACATTGGAGTCCAGGTGAATCTGCACCTTGGATCCCATAAAATTACCAATGCCTGGTTTAAACAAAGAAGGAAACTTTTTCAACATTTGAGCACACAAAGCGATGACAACGCTTTGATATCATTCCAATTCCACTTGATTTTCTCGAGCCAATTCCTGCCAAACAACATTGGACCATTGCCTGGGATGATCCATAATGGAAGATCACACCATCATATGACACCTTGACTACTGCACTGCCAATCACCAGTATGAGTTCCTTAGTGTAAGTACGCAACTTGGCATTGACTGGACTCAGCTTAGGCTTCACAGCCTCAGTATCCCACAGCTTGTTGAATGTCCTTTGGCTCATTATCGACTGGCTCACACCCGTTTCCAGCTCCATTGATACCGGCACGCCATTTAGTTTCACATTAGCCATTCTCAGCTGGCTCTTTCCCAAGAACGAATACAGACCATACACTTCCTCCTCGGGTTGTGTATCCGGGCCAGCACTGGACTGGTCATCATCAGCAATGTGGTGAGCAGCAGCACGCTTGCTCAGTTGTGGGCACATTCTCTGAAGATGCCCCACTTTCGAACAGCCATTGCAGGTGTACTGTTTGAACCGATACTGATGAGGCCAATGATTGCCCCCACAACGCCAACAGGGTGAAAACAGATTCGTACCAGTCGGCGGACCTTGAGCAGCTACAGGTTTCACATAAGCAGTCGAGTAGGCCCTGCCATAAGCAGCTCTGTCAGAAGACACAACCTTGTTTACAGTACTGGCCGTGGAGCTCCGACTCTTCGATGATATCTGCCTCAAATTATCATCAGTTGTCATGCAGGCCTGGGCAGTCGCGATGACCTTGCTCAAATCCAGCGTCTCTGCAGTCAATAATTTCCGGAGAATCACATCATGGTTGATGCCTATCATGAAGAAATCTCGCAACATGTCTTCCAACACGTTCCCGAACTTACACGGCTCAGCAAGACGTCACAGGCCGTCTACGAATCCCGACACATCCTGGCCCTCAACACGAACATGTGTGTAGAAGCGATAGCGTGATATGATGATCCCCTCCTTTGGCTTGAGATGGTCACGTACCAAAGCACACAAATCTTTGTATTCTTTGTCCGTTGGGTGTGCAGGCGAGAGCAGATTCTTCATGAGGCCGTATATTATTGAACCACAAACAGTGAGGCCTAACTGCATCATCGTCTCCTGCCATGTTGTTAGCCACAAAATACTGATCCAGGCGGTCGATAAAATCCGCCCAATCCTCGCCATCCACGAATCTCTCCAGAATTCCAATCGTGCCCATTGTCCATGCAAAGGTTCTTAAGTTATCTCATCACCAAATGTTAAGCATAGAATGACTCAAAAGACTTGTTACTGTAAACTCACTCAGCTGTAAACCTGGTCCACTTTATTCACACCCAAAGTGACCACAAGACATGGTACCAGCACTTATATACCAGGGCCCGCACACGCACATACAGCCCGATGGCCTCCGACAGTGGCGCCCCCTGGTGTCTAGTGACCCCAAGCATCAATACATGACTGAGACGATATCTGCGATTGACACAATGGGAGTAGCGAGGCCACGAGAGATGGCAAGGTCGAGGGGCTGGCCGTGAATATGGGTTGGGGGAGTTTACACGGAGGGAGAGATTAAGGGCGGACAGGACGGTAGTGAACTCAGAGGAGAGAGAGCATGATGAATTGAGATGGAGGTTGAAATCGGCGAGGATGAGAAGTCGTTCTGTGCAGAGGCTGAGGGAGGAAAGCAGTGAAGGTGAGTGGGCAATACAGAACGAGAGTTTTAACTGAGAGGTGAGGGGTGGAATAAGGTTAGATGTCGAATTGAGGAGACAGTGCTGGAGGGGCAGGGGCACAGAGCAAGGTGTTACCTGGTGATGAGAGCTATACCACCACCATGGCGGTCTGAGCAGGGCAAGTGTTGGAAGGTATAGCCGGGTGGGGAGGCTTCATTTAAAGGTAAGGTGTCATCGCCCCTCAACCAGGTTTCTGTCAGGGCCATGATGTCGATGCCATCATCCACGATCAGCTCATGGATGGGAAGATCCTGGTTCGCAAGTGAATGGATGTTCTGGAGGGAGATGTGGAGAGGGTCGGTGATGGATGCCTCACTGCCAGGGTCCACAGGGTCAGCACTGGGGGGGTGAGATTGGGGGGATTAGCCCCCAGTGGACACGCAGGACGGAAGGTCGGCGAGACAGTAGGACGGGATAGTTGAGGTTGCTGCTCATAAGGAAAACCCATCACAATAATAAAGCCGCTCTTTTCCTTTGCCAGAATGCACAGACACATACTCATGGGCGATTTTAATCTTCATATTGATTGGACAAATCACATTTTCAAAGGTAGCCTTGCGGAAGAGTTCATAGAGTGTATGCGGGATGGTTTCTTGGAACAATACATAAGAACATAAGAAATAGGAGCAGGAGTCGGCCATACGGCCCCTTGAGCCTGCTCCACCATTTAATACGATCATGGCTGATCTGATCATGGACTCAGGTCCACTTCCCCGCCCGCTCCCTATAACCCCTTAAGAAACTGTCTATTTCTGTCTTAAATTTATTAAATGACCCAGCTTCCACAGCTCTCTGAGGCAGCGAATTCCACAGATTTACAACCCTCTGAGAGAAGAAATTTCTCCTCATCTCAGTTTTAAATGGGCGGCCCCTTATTCTAAGATCATGCCCTCTAGTTCTAGTGGAAACATCCTCTCTGCATCCACCTTGTCAAGCCCCCTCATAATCTTATACGTTTCAATAAGATCACCTCTCATTCTTTGAATTCCAATGAGTATAGGCCCAACCTACTCAACCTTTCCTCATAAGTCAACCCCTTCATCCCCGGAATCAACCGAGTGAACCTTCTCTGAACTGCCTCCAAAGCAAGTCTATCCTTTCGTAAATATGGAAACCATAACTACACAGTACTCCAGGTGTGGCCTGACCAATACCCTGTATAACTGTAGCAAGACTTCCCTGCTTTTATACTCCATCCCCTTTGCAATAAAGGCCAAGATTCCATTGGCCTTCCTGATCACTTGCTGTACCTGCATACTATCTTTTTGTGTTTCATGCGCAAGTACCTCCAGGTCCCGCTGTATTGCAGCACTTTGCAATCTTTCTCCATTTAAATAATAACTTGCTCTTTGATTTTTTTCTGCCAGAGTGCATGACCTCACACTTTCCAACATTATACTCCATCTGCCAAATTTTTGCCCACTCACTTAGCCTGTCTATGTCCTTTTCCAGATTTTTTGTGTCCTCCTCACACATTGCTTTTCCTCCCATCTTTGTATCGTCAGCAAACTTGGCTACGTTACACTCAGTCCCTTCATCCAAGTCGTTAATATAGATTGTAAATAGTTGGGGTCCCAGCACTGACCCCTGCGGCACCCCACTAGTTACTGTTTGCCAACCCGAGAATGACCCATTTATCCTGACTCTCTGTTTTCTGTTAGTTAGTAAATCCTCTATCCATGCTAATATATTACCCCCAACCCCGTGAACTTTTGTCTTGTGCAGTAACCTTTTATGTGGCACCTTGTCACATGCCTTCTGGAAATCCAAATACACCACATCCACTGGTTCCCCTTTATCCCATCAATACATTGTGAAACCAACCAGGGAGAAGACTATTCTAGATCTGATAATGTGTAACAAATCTGGATTAATTAATGATCTCGCCATGAAGGATCCTCTTGGGAATAGTGATCATAGCATGGTAGAATTTCAAATTCAGTTTGAGGGTGAGAAAGCTAATGTCTTGAACTTAAATAAAGGTGATTACAAAGGTATGAAGACAGATTTGGTTGAAGTGGACCGGGAAAATAGACTAAAGGGTAAGATGGTAGATGAGCAGTGACAGACATTTAAGGAGATATTTCACAACTCTCAGCAAAGAGATATTCCAGTGAGAAAGAAAGACTCTACGAGAAGGATGAACCATCTCTGGCTAACTAAGGAAGTAAAGGATGGTATCACATTGAAAACAAAGGCATACAATGTTGTGAAGGACAGTGGTAGGCCAGAGGATTGGGAAATTTTTAGAAACCAGCAAAGGAGAACTAAAAAAATAATAAAGAGAGAGAAGATAGTTTATGAGAGTAAACGAACAAGAAATATAAAAACAGACAGCAAGTGTTTCTCCAGGTATATAAAAAGGAAGTGAGTAGCTTAAGTAAATGTTGGTCCCTTAGAGGATGTGACTGAGGAATTAATAATGGGGAAGAGGGAAATGGCGCAGACTTTGAACAAATATTTTGTATCGGTCTTCACGGTAGAAGACACTAAAACCATCCCAATAGTGGATAGTCAAGGGGCTATGGAGGGGGGGGGGGTTGGGGGTACAATCTCAGGACTAACTATTTGTTCTGCACTTTTTTTGACCGACAAGCCCCACCCCCTGTCAAGCTCCGCCCCCTCCCAGCCCTAATCATTCCAGGTGTGTGGTGTGAGTAGCAGGACCTGAGACCCTGACTCTCCCCGGTCGGCATGGGCAAGATGGCGAGGGAGAGGCTGGGCAGAGGGGCTGGTGGGGGGGGGGGGAGGGAAGTGGGACTGGGGGGAGAGTGTGAGAGACTGGGGGAGAGTGAGAGAGACTGGGGGGAGAGTGAGAGACTGGGGGGAGAGAGAGAGACTGGGGGGAGAGTGAGAGACTGGGGAGAGAGCGAGAGACTGGGGGGAGAGTGAGAGATTGGGGGGAGAGTGAGAGAGACTGGAGGGAGAGTGAGAGAGAGCGACTGGGGGGAGAGTGAGAGAGAGAGACTGCGGGGAGAGTGAGAGAGAGAGAGACAGGGGGGAGAGTAAGAGAGACTGGGTTGAGAGAGAGAGAGAGACTGGGGGAGAGAGAGACTGGGGGGAGAGTGAGAGACTGGGGGGAGAGAGAGAGACTGGGGGGAGAGTGAGAGAAAGAGAGACTGGGGGGAGAGTGAGAGACTGGAGGGAGAGAGAGAGACTGGGGGAGAGTGAGAGAGAGAGAGAGACTCGGGGGAGTGTGAGAGAGAGAGAGACTGGGGGAGAGTGAGAGAGAGAGAGAGACTGGGGGGAGAGTGAGAGAGACTGGTGGGGAGAGAGAGAGAGACTGGGTGGAGAGTGAGAGTGAGAGATTGGGGGGAGAGTGAGAGAGAGAGATTGGGGAGAGAAAGAGAGAGACTGGGGGGGAGAGAGAGAGAGACTGGGGGGAGAGAGAGAGAGACTGGGGGGAAGAATGTGATGCTGAGGGGGGGGAGGGAGAGGCTGGTGAGGAGGGTGCTGGGAGAGAGAGACTGAGGGGAGGGGAGAGACTGGGGGGAGAGAGAGAGGTTGGGGGGGAGAGAGAGAGGCTGGGGGGAGAGAGAGGTTGGGAGGGAGAGAGAGAGGCTTGGGGGAGAGAGAGAGACTGAGGGGAGGGGAGAGGCTTGGAGGAGAGAGAGAGACTGGGGAGGAGGAGAGAGGCTGGGGGAGAGAGAGAGGCTGGGGGGGGAGAGAGGCTGGGGGGAGAGAGAGGTTGGGAGGGAGAGAGAGAGGCTTGGGGGAGAGAGAGAGACTGAGGGGAGGGGAGAGACTGGGGGGAGAGAGAGAGCCTTGGGGGAGAGAGAGAGACTGGGGGGGAGAGTGAGAGACTGGGTGGAGAGTGAGAGAGAGAGAGACTGGGGGGAGAGTGAGAGAGAGAGAGACTGGGGGGAGAGTGAGAGAGAGAGAGAGACTGCGCGGAGAGTGAGAGAGAGAGAGACTGGGGGGAGAGTGAGAGAGAGAGAGAGACTGCGCGGAGAGTGAGAGAGACTGGGGGAGAGAGAGAGACTGGGGGGAGAGAGAGAGGCTGGGGGGAGAGTGAGAGACGGGGGGAGAGAGAGAGACTGGGGGGGAGAGTGAGAGACTGGGTGGAGAGTGAGAGAGAGAGAGACTGCGGGGAGAGTGAGAGAGACTGGGGGAGAGAGAGAGACTGGGGAGGAGGACAGAGGGTGGAGGTGGGGAGAGAGAGGCTGGGGGAGAGAGAGAGGCTGGGGGAGAGAGAGAGGCTGGGGGGGAGAGAGGCTGGGGGGGAGAGAGGCTGGGGGGAGAGAGAGAAACTGGAGGGAGAGTGAGAGATAGAGAGACTGGGGGGAGAGTGAGAGGGAGAGACTGAGGGAGAGAGTGAGAGACTGGGGGCAGAGAGAGAGAGAGAATGAGAATGGGGGGAGAGTGAGAGAGATTGGGGGAGAGAGAGAGAGACTGGGAGGAGAGTGTGAGAGAGAGACTGGGGGGAGAGTGAGAGACTGGGGGGCGAGAGAGAGACTGGGGGGAGAATGAGAGAGAGAGACTGGGGGGAGAGTGAGAGAGACTGGGGGAAGAATGAGAGAGAGAGACTGGGGGGAGAGTGAGAGAGAGAGACTGAGGGGAGAGTGAGAGAGAGAGACTGGGGGTAGAGAGAGAGACTGGGGGGAGAGTGAGAGAGAGAGACTGGGGGGAGAGTGAGAGAGAGAGAGACTGGGGGAGAGAGAGAGAGACTGGGGGGGGGTGGAGAGAGAGAGAGAGACTGGGGGAAGAGTGAGATAGACTGGGGGGGAGTGAGAGAGAGAGACTGGGGGGAGAGTGAGAGAGACTGGGGGGAGAGAGAGAGACTGGGGGACAGTGAAAGAGAGAGAGACTGGGGGAGAGAGAGAGAGAGAGACTGGGGGGAGAGTGAGAGAGACTGGGGGGAGAGAGAGAGACTGGGGGACAGTGAGAGAGAGAGAGAGACTGGGGGAGAGAGAGAGAGAGAGAGACTGGGGAGAGTGTGTGAGAGACTGGGGGAGAGTGAGAGAGACTGGGGGGAGAGAGAGAGACTGGGGGGAGAGTGAGAGACTGGGGGGAGAGAGAGAGAGAGCGAGACTGGGGGGACAGTGAGAGAGACTGGGGGGGGAGAGAGACTGGGGGGCAGAGAGAGAGAGAGACTGGGGGAGAGTGAGAGAGAGAGAGACTGGAGTGAGAGAGAGAGAGAGAGAGACTGGAGTGAGAGAGAGAGACTTGGGGGAGAGTGAGAGAGAGAGCGACTGGGGGGAGAGTGAGAGAGAGAGAGAGACTGGGGGGAGAGAGAGAGAGAGAGAGACTCGGGGGAGAGTGTGAGAGACTGGAGGGGAGAGAGAGAGACTGGGTGGAGAGAGAGATAGACTGGGGGAAGAGAGAGAGACTGGGGGGAGAGTGAGAGAGAGAGAGACTGGGGGGAGAGTGAGAGAGAGAGACTGGGGGGAGAGAGAGAGACTGGGGGGAGAGTGAGAGACTGGGGGGAGAAAGAGAGACTGGGGGGAGAGTGAGAGACTGGGGAGAGAGAGAGAGATTGAGGGGAGAGTGAGAGACTGGGGAGAGAGAGAGAGACTGGGGGGAGAGTGAGAGACTGGGGGGACAGTGAGAGAGACTGGAGGGAGAGTGAGAGAGAGAGACTGGGGGGACAGTGAGAGAGAGAGAGACTGGGGGAGAGAGTGAGAGAGAGAGACTGAGGGAGAGACAGAGACTGCGGGACAGTGAGAGAGACTGGGGGAAGAATGAGAGAGAGAGACTGGGGGGAGAGAGAGAGAGAGAGACTGGGGGGAGGAGTGAGAGAGAGAGAGACTGGGGGGAGAGTGAGAGAGAGAGGCTGGGGGAGAGAGAGCGCAGGTGCGAGAGATAGAGAGAGGCTGGTGGGAGAGTGAGAGACTGGGGGGAGAGTGAGTGAGACTGGGGGGAGAGTGAGAGACTGGGGCGAGAGAGAGAGACTGGAGGGAGAGTGAGAGACTGGGGGGAGAGAGAGAGACTGGGGGAAGAGTGAGAGAGACAGGGGGGAGAGTGAGAGACTGGGGGCAGAGAGAGAGAGAGAATGAGAATGGGGGGAGAGTGAGAGAGAGAGAGACTGGGGGAGAGAGAGAGAGACTGGGGGGGGTGGAGAGAGAGAGAGAGACTGGGGGAAGTGTGAGATAGACTGGGGGGAAGTGAGAGAGAGAGACTGGGAGGGGGAGAGAGACTGGGGGGAGAGTGTGAGAGACTGGGGCAGAGTGAGAGAGACTGGGGGGAGAGTGAGAGAGACTGGGGGGAGAGAGAGAGAGAGACTGGGGGGAGAGAGAGAGTCTGGGGGGAGAGTGAGAGAGAGAGAGACGGGGAGGGAGAGTGAGAGACGTGGGAGAGAGAGAGAGACTGGGGGGAGAGTGAGAGAGAGAGAGACTGACGGAGAGAGAGAGAGAGAGAGAGACTGGGGGGAGAGTGAGAGAGACTGGGGGGAGAGAGAGAGACTGGGGGACAGTGAGAGAGAGAGAGACTGGGGGAGAGAGAGAGGGAGAGAAGACTGGGGAGAGTGTGTGAGAGACTGGGGGAAGAGAGAGAGAGAATGAGAATGGGGGAGAGTGAGAGAGACTAGGGGAGAGAGAGAGAGACTCGGGGGAGAGTGTGAGAGAGAGACTGGGGGGAGAGTGAAAGAGACTGGGGGGAGAGTGAGAGAGAGAGACTGGGGGGAGAGTGAGAGAGAGAGACTGGGGGTAGAGAGAGAGAGACTGGGGGGAGAGTGAGAGAGAGAGAGAGACTGGGGGGAGAGTGAGAGAGAGAGAGACTGGGGGAGAGAGAGAGAGACTGGGGGGGGTGGAGAGAGAGAGAGAGACTGGGGGAAGTGTGAGATAGACTGGGGGGAAGTGAGAGAGAGAGACTGGGAGGGGGAGAGAGACTGGGGGGAGAGTGTGAGAGACTGGGGCAGAGTGAGAGAGACTGGGGGGAGAGTGAGAGAGACTGGGGGGAGAGAGAGAGAGAGACTGGGGGGAGAGAGAGAGTCTGGGGGGAGAGTGAGAGAGAGAGAGACGGGGGGGAGAGTGAGAGACGTGGGAGAGAGAGAGAGACTGGGGGGAGAGTGAGAGAGAGAGAGACTGACGGAGAGAGAGAGAGAGAGAGAGACTGGGGGGAGAGTGAGAGAGACTGGGGGGAGAGAGAGAGACTGGGGGACAGTGAGAGAGAGAGAGACTGGGGGAGAGAGAGAGGGAGAGAAGACTGGGGAGAGTGTGTGAGAGACTGGGGGAAGAGAGAGAGAGAATGAGAATGGGGGAGAGTGAGAGAGACTAGGGGAGAGAGAGAGAGACTCGGGGGAGAGTGTGAGAGAGAGACTGGGGGGAGAGTGAAAGAGACTGGGGGGAGAGTGAGAGAGAGAGACTGGGGGGAGAGTGAGAGAGACTGGGGGAAGAATGAGAGAGAGAGACTGGGGGGAGAGTGAGAGAGAGAGACTGGGGGGGAGAGTGTGAGAGAGAGAGACTGGGGAGATAGTGAGAGAGAGAGACTGGGGGGGAGAGAGAGAGAGAGACTGGGGGGAGAGGGAGGGACTGGGGGGAGAGTGAGAGAGAGAGGCTGGGGGAGAGAGAGTCTGCAGGTGCGAGAGATAGAGAGAGGCTGGTGGGAGAGTGAGAGACTGGGGGGAGAGTGAGTGAGACAGGGGGGAGAGTGAGAGACTGGGGGGAGAAAGAGAGACTGGGGGAGAGTGAGAGACTGGGGAGAGAGAGAGAGACTGAGGGGAGAGTGAGAGACTGGGGAGAGAGAGAGAGACTGGGGGGAGAGTGAGAGACTGGGGGGACAGTGAGAGAGACTGGAGGGAGAGTGAGAGAGAGAGACTGGGGGGAGAGTGAAAGAGACTGGGGGAGAGTGAGAGAGAGAGAGACTGGGGGATAGTGAGAGAGAGAGACTGGGGGAGAGAGAGAGAGAGAGAGAGAGACTCGGGGGAGAGTGAGAGAGACTGGAGGGGAGAGAGAGAGACTGGGTGGAGAGAGAGATAGACTGGGGGGAGAGAGAGAGACTGGGGGGAGAGTGAGAGAGAGAGAGACTGGGGGGAGAGTGAGACAGAGAGACTGGGGGGAGAGAGAGAGACTGGGGGGAGAGTGAGAGACTGGGGGAAAAAGAGAGACTGGGGGGAGAGTGATAGTCTGGGGAGAGAGAGAGAGACTGAGGGGAGAGTGAGAGACTGGGGGGAGAAAGAGAGACTGGGGAGAGAGAGAGAGACTGAGGGGAGAGTGAGAGACTGGGGAGAGAGAGAGAGACTGGGGGGAGAGTGAGAGACTGGGGGGACAGGTGAGAGAGACTGGAGGGAGAGTGAGAGAGAGAGACTGGGGGGACAGTGAGAGAGAGAGAGACTGGGGGAGAGAGTGAGAGAGAGAGACTGAGGGAGAGAGAGAGAGAGAGAGACTGGGGGGAGAGTGAGAGAGACTGGGGGGAGAGAGAGAGACTGGGGGACAGTGAGAGAGAGAGAGACTGGGGGAGAGAGAGAGGGAGAGAGAGACTGGGGAGAGTGTGTGAGAGACTGGGGGAGAGTGAGAGAGACTGGGGGCAGAGAGAGAGAGAGACTGGGGGAAGAGTGAGAGAGACTGGGGGGAGAGTGAGAGACTGGGGGGAGAGAGAGAGAGAGAGAGAGACTGGGGGGACAGTGAGAGAGAGAGAGACTGGGGGAGAGAGAGAGAGACTCGGGGGAGAGTGTGAGAGAGAGACTGTGGGGAGAGTGAAAGAGACTGGGGGGAGAGTGAGAGAGAGAGACTGGGGGGAGAGTGAGAGAGACTGGGGGAAGAATGAGAGAGAGAGACTGGGGGGAGAGTGAGAGAGAGAGACTGGGGGGGAGAGTGAGAGAGAGAGAGACTGGGGGGATAGTGAGAGAGAGAGACTGGGGGGAGAGTGAGAGAGAGAGAGACTGGGGGGAGAGTGAGAGAGAGAGAAGACTGGGGGAGAGAGAGAGAGAGAGAGACTGGGGGGACAGTGAGAGAGACTGGGGGGGGGGAGAGACTGGGTGGAGAGAGAGAGAGACTGGGGGGAGAGAGAGAGACTGGGGGGAGAGTGAGAGAGAGAGACTGCGGGGAGAGTGAGAGAGAGAGAGACAGGAGGAGAGTAAGAGAGACTGGGTTGAGAGAGAGAGAGACTGGGGGAGAGAGTGAGAGAGAGAGAGACTGGGGGGAGAGTGAGAGACTGGGGGGAGAGAGAAGACTGGGGGGAGAGTTAGAGACTGGGGGGAGAGAGAGAGAGACTGGGGTTAGAGTGAGAGAGAGTGAGACTGGGGAGAGAGTGAGAGACTAGGGGGAGAGAGAGAGACTGTGGGGAGAGTGAGAGACTGGGGTAGAGTGAGAGAGACTGGGGGGAGAGTGAGAGTGAGAGACTGGGGGGAGAGTGAGAGAGAGAGAGACTGGGGGGAGAGTGAGAGAGAATGGGGGAGAGTGAGAGAGACTGGGGGGAGAGTGAGAGACTGGGGAGAGAGAGAGACTGGGGGGAGAGTGAGAGACTGGGGGGACAGTGAGAGAGACTGGAGGGAGAGTGAGAGAGAGAGACTGGGGGGACAGTGAGAGAGAGAGAGATTGGGGGGAGAGTGAGAGAGACTGGGGGAAGAATGAGAGAGAGAGACTGGGGGGAGAGTGAGAGAGAGAGACTGAGGGAGAGAGAGAGAGAGAGAGACTGGGGGGAGAGTGAGAGAGACTGGGGGGAGAGAGAGAGACTGGGGGACAGTGAGAGAGAGAGAGACTGGGGGAGAGAGAGAGGGAGAGAGTGACTGGGGAGAGTGTGTGAGAGACTGGGGGAGAGTGAGAGAGACTGGGGGCAGAGAGAGAGAGAGACTGGGGGAAGAGTGAGAGAGACTGGGGGGAGAGTGAGAGACTGGGGGGAGAGAGAGAGAGAGAGAGAGACTGGGGGGACAGTGAGAGAGAGAGAGACTGGGGGAGAGAGAGAGAGACTCGGGGGAGAGTGTGAGAGAGAGACTGTGGGGAGAGTGAAAGAGACTGGGGGGAGAGTGAGAGAGAGAGACTGGGGGGAGAGTGAGAGAGAGAGACTGGGGGGGAGAGTGAGAGAGAGAGAGACTGGGGGGATAGTGAGAGAGAGAGACTGGGGGGAGAGTGAGAGAGCGAGAGACTGGGGGGAGAGTGAGAGAGAGAGAAGACTGGGGGAGAGAGAGAGAGAGAGAGACTGGGGGGACAGTGAGAGAGACTGGGGGGGGGAGAGACTGGGTGGAGAGAGAGAGAGACTGGGGGGAGAGAGAGAGACTGGGGGGAGAGTGAGAGAGAGAGACTGCGGGGAGAGTGAGAGAGAGAGAGACAGGGGGGAGAGTAAGAGAGACTGGGTTGAGAGAGAGAGAGACTGGGGGAGAGAGTGAGAGAGAGAGAGACTGGGGGGAGAGTGAGAGACTGGGGGGAGAGAGAGAGACTGGGGGGAGAGTTAGAGACTGGGGGGAGAGAGAGAGAGACTGGGGTTAGAGTGAGAGAGAGTGAGACTGGGGAGAGAGTGAGAGACTGGGGGGAGAGAGAGAGACTGGGGGGAGAGTGAGAGACTGGGGTAGAGTGAGAGAGACTGGGGGGAGAGTGAGAGTGAGAGACTGGGGGGAGAGTGAGAGAGTGAGAGACTGGGGGGAGAGTGAGAGAGAATGGGGGAGAGTGAGAGAGACTGGGGGGGAGTGAGAGAGACTGGGGGGAGAGAGAGAGACTGGGGGGAGAGTGAGAGACTGGGGAGAGAGAGAGAGACTGGGGGGAGAGTGAGAGACTGGAGGAGAGTGAGAGAGAGAGAGACTGCGGGGAGAGTGAGAGACTGGGGGAGAGTGAGAGAGAGAGACTGGGGGGAGAGTGAGAGACTGGGGGGACAGTGAGAGAGACTGGAGTGAGAGTGAGAGAGAGAGACTGGCGGGAGAGTGAGAGAGAGAGACTGCGGGGAGAGTGAGAGAGAGAGAGAGACAGGGGGGAGAGTAAGAGAGACTGGGTTGAGAGAGAGAGAGACTGGGGGAGAGAGAGAGGGAGAGAGAGACTGGGGAGAGTGTGTGAGAGACTGGGGGAAGAGAGAGAGAGAATGAGAATGGGGGAGAGTGAGAGAGACTGGGGGAGAGAGAGAGAGACTCGGGGGAGAGTGTGAGAGAGAGACTGGGGGGAGAGTGAAAGAGACTGGAGGGAGAGTGAGAGAGAGAGACTGGGGGGAGAGTGAGAGAGACTGGGGGAAGAATGAGAGAGAGACTGGGGGGAGAGTGAGAGAGAGAGACTGGGGGGCAGTGAGTGAGAGAGAGACTGGGGGGATAGTGAGAGAGAGAGACTGGGGGGGAGAGAGAGAGAGAGACTGGGGGAGAGGGAGGGACTGGGGGGAGAGTGAGAGAGAGAGGCTGGGGGAGAGAGAGTCTGCAGGTGCGAGAGATAGAGAGAGGCTGGTGGGAGAGTGAGAGACTGGGGGGAGAGTGAGTGAGACTGGGGGGAGAGTGAGAGACTGGGGCGAGAGAGAGAGACTGGAGGGAGAGTGAGAGACTGGGGGGAGAGAGAGAGACTGGGGGAAGAGTGAGAGAGACTGGGGGGAGAGTGAGAGACTGGGGGCAGAGAGAGAGAGAGAATGAGAATGGGGGGAGAGTGAGAGAGATTGGGGGAGAGAGAGAGAGACTGGGAGGAGAGTGTGAGCGAGAGACTGGGGGGAGAGTGAGAGACTGGGGGGCGAGAGAGAGACTGGGGGGAGAATGAGAGAGAGAGACTGGGGGGAGAGTGAGAGAGAGAGACTGAGGGGAGAGTGAGAGAGAGAGAGAGACTGGGGGGAGAGTGAGATAGACTGGAGGGGAGTGAGAGAGACTGGGGGGAGAGAGAGAGAGAGACTGGGGGGGGGAGAGAGACTGGGGGGAGAGTGAGAGAGACTGGGGGGAGAGAGAGAGAGAGACTGGGGGGAGAGAGAGAGTCTGGGGGGAGAGTGAGAGAGAGAGAGACGGGGGGGAGAGTGAGAGACGGGGGAGAGAGAGAGAGACTGGGGGGAGAGTGAGAGAGAGAGAGACTGGGGGGAGAGTGAGAGACTGGGGGGAGAGTGAGAGACTGGGGGGAGAGAGAGAGACTGGGGGGAGAGTGAGTGACTGGGGGAGAGTGAGAGAGACTGGGGGGAGAGAGATAGAGAGACTGGGGGAAGAGTGAGAGAGACTGGGGGGAGAGAGAGAGACTGGGGGACAGTGAGAGAGAGAGAGACTGGGGGAGAGAGAGAGAGAGAGACTGGGGAGAGTGTGTGAGAGATTGGGGGAGAGTGAGAGAGACTGGGGGGAGAGAGAGAGAGAGACTGGGGAAGAGAGAGAGACTGGGGGAAGAGTGAGAGAGAGAGAGACTGGGGGGAGAGTGAGAGAGACTGGGGGGAGAGAGAGAGACTGGGGGACAGTGAAAGAGAGAGAGACTGGGGGAGAGAGAGAGAGAGAGAGACTGGGGGGAGAGTGAGAGAGACTGGGGGTAGAGAGAGAGACTGGGGGACAGTGAGAGAGAGAGAGACTGGGGGAGAGAGAGAGAGAGAGAGAGACTGGGGAGAGTGTGTGAGAGACTGGGGGAGAGTGAGAGAGACTGGGGGGAGAGAGAGAGACTGGGGGAGAGTGAGAGACTGGGGGGAGAGAGAGAGAGAGAGAGAGACTGGGGGACAGTGAGAGAGAGAGAGACTGGGGAGAGAGAGAGAGAGAGACTGGGGGAGAGAGAGAGAGAGACTGGGGGGAGAGTGAGAGACTGGGGGAAGAGAGAGAGAGAATGAGACTGGGGCAGAGTGAGAGAGACTGGGGGGAGAGTGAGAGAGACTGGGGGGAGAGAGAGAGAGAGACTGGGGGGAGAGAGAGAGTCTGGGGGGAGAGTGAGAGAGAGAGAGACTGGGGGGAGAGTGAGAGACGGGGGAGAGAGAGAGAGACTGGGGGGAGAGTGAGAGAGAGAGAGACTTGGGGGAGAGTGAGAGACTGGGGGGAGAGTGAGAGAGACTGGGGGGAGAGTGAGAGACTGGGGGGAGAGAGAGAGACTGGGGGGAGAGTGAGTGACTGGGGGAGAGTGAGAGAGACTGGGGGAGAGAGAGAGAGACTCGGGGGAGAGTGTGAGAGAGAGACTGGGGGGAGAGTGAGAGAGACTGGGGGGGGAGAGAGACTGGGTGGAGAGTAAGAGAGAGAGACTGGGGGGAGAGAGAGAGACTGGGGGGCAGAGAGAGAGAGAGACTGGGGGAGAGTGAGAGAGAGAGAGACTGGAGTGAGAGAGAGAGACTTGGGGGAGAGTTAGAGAGAGAGAGACTGGGGGGAGAGTGAGAGAGACTGGGGGGAGAGTGAGAGAGAGAGAGACTGGGGGGAAAGTGAGAGAGAGAGACTGGGTGGAGAGAGAGAGACTGGGGGGAGAGTGAGAGACTGGGGGAGAAAGAGAGACTGGGGGGAGAGTGAGAGACTGGGGAGAGAGAGAGAGACTGGGGGGAGAGTGAGAGAGACTGGGGGGAGAGAGAGAGAGACTGGGGGGAGAGTGGGAGACTGGGGGGACAGTGAGAAGAGAGAGACTGGGGGGAGAGTGAGAGACGGGGGAGAGAGAGAGAGACTGGGGGGAGAGTGAGAGAGAGAGAGACTGGGGGGAGAGTGAGAGAGAGAGAGAGAGAGAGAGAGAGAGAGAGAGACTGGGGGAGAGTGAGAGAGAGAGAGACTGGGGGGAGAGAGAAAGACTGGGGGAGAGTGAGAGACTGGGGGGAAAGAGAGAGACTGAGGGGAGAGTGAGAGACTGGGGGAGAGTGAGAGAGACTGTGGGGAGAGTGAGAGACTGGGGGGAGAGAGAGAGACTGGGGGGAGAGTGAGTGACTGGGGGAGAGTGAGAGAGACTGGGGGGAGAGAGATAGAGAGACTGGGGGAAGAGTGAGAGAGACTGGGGGGAGAGAGAGAGACTGGGGGACAGTGAGAGAGAGAGAGACTGGGGGAGAGAGAGAGAGAGAGAGACTGGGGAGAGTGTGTGAGAGACTGGGGGAGAGTGAGAGAGACTGGGGGGAGAGAGAGAGAGAGACTGGGGAAGAGAGAGAGACTGGGGAAGAGTGAGAGAGAGAGAGACTGGAGAGTGAGAGAGACTGGGGGGAGAGAGAGAGACTGGGGGACAGTGAAAGAGAGAGAGACTGGGGGAGAGAGAGAGAGAGAGAGACTGGGGGGAGAGTGAGAGAGACTGGGGGGAGAGAGAGAGACTGGGGGGAGAGTGAGAGAGAGAGAGAGAGAGAGAGAGAGACTGGGGGGAGAGTGAGAGAGAGAGAGACTGGGAGGAGAGAGAAAGACTGGGGGAGAGTGAGAGACTGGGGGGAAAGAGAGAGACTGGGGGGAGAGTGAGAGACTGGGGGGAGAGTGAGAGAGACTGCGGGGAGAGTGAGAGACTGGGGGGAGAGAGAGAGACTGGGGGGAGAGTGAGTGACTGGGGGAGAGTGAGAGACTGGGGGGAGAGAGAGAGACTGGGGGGAGAGTGAGTGACTGGGGGAGAGTGAGAGAGACTGGGGGAGAGAGAGAGAGACTCGGGGGAGAGTGTGAGAGAGAGAGACTGGGGGGAGAGTGAGAGAGAATGGGGGAGAGTGAGAGAGACTGGGGGGGAGTGAGAGAGCCTGCGGGGAGAGAGAGAGAGAATGAGAATGGGGGAGAGTGAGAGAGACTGGGGGAGAGAGAGAGAGACTCGGGGAGAGTGTGAGAGAGAGACTGGGGGGAGAGTGAAAGAGACTGGGGGGAGAGTGAGAGAGAGAGACTGGGTGGAGAGTGAGAGAGACTGGGGGGAGAGTGAGAGACTGGGGGGAGAGAGAGAGACTGGGGGGAGAGTGAGTGACTGGGGAGAGTGAGAGAGACTGGGGGGAGAGAGATAGAGAGACTGGGGGAAGAGTGAGAGAGACTGGGGGGAGAGAGAGTGACTGGGGGACAGTGAGAGAGAGAGAGACTGGGGGAGAGAGAGAGAGAGAGAGACTGGGGAGAGTGTGTGAGAGACTGGGGGAGAGTGAGAGAGACTGGGGGGAGAGAGAGAGAGAGACTGGGGAAGAGAGAGAGACTGGGGAAGAGTGAGAGAGAGAGAGACTGGGGGGAGAGTGAGAGAGACTGGGGGAGAGAGAGAGACTGGGGACAGTGAAAGAGAGAGAGACTGGGGAGAGAGAGAGAGAGAGAGAGACTGGGGGAGAGTGAGAGAGACTGGGGGGAGAGAGAGAGACTGGGGGACAGTGAGAGAGAGAGAGACTGGGGGACAGTGAGAGAGAGAGAGACTAGGGGAGAGAGAGAGAGAGAGACTGGGGGAGAGAGAGAGAGAGACTGGGGGAGAGTGAGAGACTGGGGGAAGAGAGAGAGAGAATGAGACTGGGGCAGAGTGAGAGAGACTGGGGGGAGAGTGAGAGAGATTGGGGGGAGAGAGAGAGAGAGACTGGGGGAGAGAGAGAGTCTGGGGGGAGAGTGAGAGAGAGAGAGACTGGGGGGAGAGTGAGAGACGGGGAGAGAGAGAGAGACTGGGGGGAGAGTGAGAGAGAGAGAGACTTGGGGGAGAGTGAGAGACTGGGGGGAGAGTGAGAGAGACTGGGGGGAGAGTGAGAGACTGGGGGAGAGAGAGAGACTGGGGGGAGAGTGAGTGACTGGGGGAGAGTGAGAGAGACTGGGGGAGAGAGAGAGAGACTCGGGGGAGAGTGTGAGAGAGAGACTGGGGGGAGAGTGAGAGAGACTGGGGGGGGAGAGAGACTGGGTGGAGAGTGAGAGAGAGAGACTGGGGGGAGAGAGACTGGGGGGCAGAGAGAGAGAGAGACTGGGGGAGAGTGAGAGAGAGAGAGACTGGAGTGAGAGAGAGAGACTTGGGGAGAGTTAGAGAGAGAGAGACTGGGGGGAGAGTGAGAGAGACTGGGGAGAGAGAGAGAGAGAGAGACTCGGGGGAGAGTGAGAGAGACTGGAGGGGAGAGAGAGACTGGGTGGATAGAGAGATAGACTGGGGGGAGAGAGAGAGACTGGGGGGAAGTGAGAGAGAGAGAGACTGGGGGGAGAGTGAGAGAGAGAGACTGGGGGGAGAGAGAGAGACTGGGGGGAGAGTGAGAGACTGGGGGAGAAAGAGAGACTGGGGGGAGAGTGAGAGACTGGGAGAGAGAGAGAGACTGAGGGATAGTGAGAGACTGGGAGAGAGAGAGAGAGACTGGGGGGAGAGTGAGAGACTGGGGGGACAGTGAGAGAGACTGGAGGGAGAGTGAGAGAGAGAGACTGGGGGGACAGTGAGAGAGAGAGGGACTGGGGGAGAGAGTGAGAGAGAGAGACTGAGGGAGAGAGAGAGAGAGAGAGACT
The DNA here is from genome assembly GCF_044704955.1 of Pristiophorus japonicus. Classification (NCBI taxonomy): domain Eukaryota; kingdom Metazoa; phylum Chordata; class Chondrichthyes; family Pristiophoridae; genus Pristiophorus; species Pristiophorus japonicus. The sequence goes on along the minus strand of NW_027252008.1, from coordinate 1,165 downwards.
GGGGGGAGAGTGAGAGAGACTGGGGGAGAGAGAGAGACTGGGGGACAGTGAGAGTAAGAGAGACTGGGGGAGAGAGAGAGGGAGAGAGAGACTGGGGAGAGTGTGTGAGAGACTGGGGGAGAGTGAGAGAGACTGGGGGCAGAGAGAGAGAGAGACTGGGGGAAGAGTGAGAGAGACTGGGGGGAGAGTGAGAGACTGGGGAGAGAGAGAGAGAGAGAGAGAGAGACTGGGGGGACAGTGAGAGAGAGAGAGACTGGGGGGAGAGAGAGAGAGAGAGACTGGGGGAGAGAGAGAGAGAGAGACTGGGGGGAGAGTGAGAGACTGGGGGAAGAGAGAGAGAATGAGAATGGGGGAGAGTGAGAGAGACTGGGGGAGAGAGAGAGAGACTCGGGGGAGAGTGTGAGAGAGAGACTGGGGGGAGAGTGAAAGAGACTGGGGGGAGAGTGAGAGAGAGACTGGGGGGAGAGTGAGAGAGACTGGGGGAAGAATGAGAGAGAGAGACTGGGGGGAGAGTGAGAGAGAGAGACTGGGGGGGAGAGTGAGAGAGAGAGAGACTGGGGGGATAGTGAGAGAGAGAGACTGGGGGGAGAGTGAGAGAGAGAGAGACTTGGGGGGAGAGTGAGAGAGAGAGAAGACTGGGGTGAGAGAGAGAGAGAGAGACTGGGGGGACAGTGAGAGAGACTGGGGGGGCGGAGAGAGAGACTGAGGGGAGAGTGAGAGACTGGGGAGAGAGTGAGAGAGAGAGACTGTGGGGGAGAGTGAGAGAGAGAGAGAGACTGGGGGGAGAGTGAGAGAGAGACACTGGGGGGAGAGTGAGAGAGAGAGAGACTGGGGGGAGAGTGAGAAGAGAGAAGACTGGGGGAGAGAGAGATTGAGAGAGATTGGGGGACAGTGAGAGAGACTGGGGTGAGAGAGACTGGCTGGAGAGTGAGAGAGAGAGACTGGGGGAGAGTGAGAGACTGGGGAGAGAGAGAGAGACTGGGGGAGAGTGAGAGACTGGGGGAGAGAGAGAGAGACTGCGGGGAGAGTGAGAGACTGGGGAGAGAGAGAGAGAGACAGAGCTGGGGGGAGAGTGAGAGACTGGGAGAGAGAGACTGGGGGTGAGAGTGAGAGACTGGGACAGTGAGAGAGACTGGGGAGAGTGAGAGAGAGAGACTGGGGGGAG